>NC_046160.1:43711235-44011235 GCF_011064425.1 Rattus rattus | reverse complement strand
AGCACACAGAATGGAAACTTGCCTCTTTTGACTCCGTGAAATCTAAAGGGTTATAATCAACTAAACGAACAAGCTAAGTAACATCACGTTGACTCGGAATGTGTGAGGCTGCTTAGACCAAACTCCTTGCATGGAGGCCTGGAAATGCGAGCCATCCTAACCTGCAGAGTTGACTGTCCCCAGCTCACTAGATAGTGTGCTTGCTTCACCAGTTCTTTGGGGGTCTTAAGTCCATACCCCAACGCTCAAATCTTTCTGATTCTGTCTCCAACTAATACTAAGTTCCCAGTCCCGACTTCTTAGCACTTCCTATGCTCTTTTTCAAGGGCATTGCTCCACAACGCCAAGTGCAGCCCCTGTGTCTGGAGCCCTAAAGCTCTTAGTGACTGCTCGGAATCGTGTCCTTAAAGAGTGGGTACCGCTAATATCTTCTGTGTCACATCGGAACGACAGCACACTTGAGAATCTGTCTGTCCAGAGACTGGTAGGGAAAGCCATGCAAGCTGGTAAGACCCATCAGGGTGGGCACACTGGTGTTGGGGACCCAGAGGGCAGCCGGTGCCCCATCTGCCCCATTCAGCGGAGCAGAGCGCGGCTTCGGGAGTCAGCCCGCCCGCGCCTGCGCAGTCCACACAAGAACTAGCAAATCCCCACCAAACGCTGGCGCCGCCCAGTCCTCAGAGCCGGTTAGTTACCATGATCACTGCAGGGATGCTGACTGGGAAGACTCTGACTGAATACGGAGACGCCATCGCGCCGGGGATCCCAACAGCCAGGACAAGTCCGCCGCTTCCGACAGCCACGAAAGTCGCCTAGTCTTCTCGCGAGATCTACAGGTATGAACCTGGCGCTTAGCTCTTCTCGCGAGAATTCTGTGAGTTTTTTTTTTTTCCCCTTTTTAAAGGATGACCAACTTTCATTATTACATTAGTGTATTTCTGTAAGACGTGTCAAAGTGCTTACCTAGTTTCTCCCAAACTCCCCGGAAAGCGGAGAGTTCGTAGGTTCCACAGATGCAGCCGTAAGGCACCTTTCCCCCACAGCCCGGGACATCTTGGTCAGCTCTTTACAGACCTGGGGTGAACACAGCGTTGGTCTCACAGAAGCCGATGATCTCGGGCGTCTGCACCCCACACCTGAAATGGACGCGGCGACCTCCACACACACCCGAGATACATACAGCGAGCTCCTCATAGACCTGGGGTGGATCTGCCTGCCGTCAGCCCCACAGAATCGGGGTGAGCTCAGCACCCACGTCCTCAGTACAGACTGGCATCCGAGCTTCGCACACACAGATGAACTTGACGTCCCCACGGACTAAGGCTCCGTACTTGTGTCTGTGCTCTTCTCAGAACTGGCATAAGCTGGGCGACTTACCCTACACAGACATGCCGTGGGTACCCTAAAGATCCAGGAGTCAATGAAGGTTACCTTAGCTGAGATGCCTAACAGTGGGGACATAGAACCTGAAGAGACCACCGTCTGTAGCCAGGCAGGAAACCCAATGGAGAGATAAGGACACCAACCCACTCACAAAACTTTCAATCCAAACTTTGTCCTGTCTAAAAGAAATGCAGGGACAAAGAAGGAGCAGAGACTAAAGGAATGGTCAACCAATAATCAGCCCAACTTGAAACCCATCCCATGGGCAAGCATCAATCCCTGACATTATTAATACTCTGTTATGCTTGCAGACAGGAGCCTAGCATAACTGTCCTCTGAGAGGCTCTACCCAGCAGCTTCTGAGATAGATGCAGAGACCCACAAACACTGGAAAGAGGGCGGGGACTTTTATGGAATAGTTGGGAGAAGGATTGAAGGCCCTTAAGGGGATGGGAACCCCACATGAAGGCCAATGGAGTCAACTAACCAGGACCTCCGGGCGGAGCTCTCAGAGACTGAGCTGTCAACCAAAGAACACGTGTGGGATGGACGGAGGCCCTGGCACACATGTAGCAGCTCAGTCTTCATGTGCACCCCTCCTCCCACAACTGGAGCAGATGCTCTCCTTAAAGCTGTAGCCTGACTGTAGTATCAGTTCCCCAACACGACTGCCTTGGCTGGCCTCAGGGGAAGAGGATGGGACTAATCTGGCAGAGACTTGATATTCTAGCGTTGTGGGGGTGAGGAGATACCCAGTGGGGGCCTACTCTTTCAGAGGAGTCAGGGAAGGTTGGGATGGGGGAGGGTCTCTGTGAGGGGGACCTGGAGGGGGCAGCATTAGGGATGTAGATAAAATAAAGCAAAATAAAAAAAGACCCAGGATGAATCCTGGATAGACAGCATCTGAGTCCTACAATTCACAGGGCCCTCACCCGGAGAAATGGGATGCCAATGGTGACTGTGCCACAGACCTGAGACAGACAGGGTTTCTGCCCTACAGGCCAGGAATGGACGTGGTGTCCAATCCTCACAGACCGACAGTGGATATGGCATCTTCCTCAGAGACATAGTATGTGCTGGCATTTGGACCCTACAGACTTGGGGTGAAGAGGTTATTTTTGTCCAACAAATTTAGGATGTTTCTATCTCTACAGACCTGTCCTACATACCTAGAATGTCCACTGTCCTCCCTGCATACCTAGATGAACATCATGACCCATCCCATGGATCCTGGATGGACACAGAAACCTGGTCCCTCACACCTAGGCTGATCTAAAGCAAGATCTGACCCACAGACCAACATGGACTCAAGAGTCCACCCATCAAGCTGACTAAAGATGGATACAGCATCTCTACACACACGATCCCCATCCCACAAAGCAGAGATAGACATTCTGTCCATATGACATAGTGAAGCATCCCTATCCAGCAGACCTCTGTGCATGTGGTATCCGTCCCCCAAACCAGCGGTGACTATACAATCAATACTCACAGATGTAGGACGGACACAGAATTCTTCCCATTGGCATTCACTTCCTAACCACTGGTTTAGAATAGACAAAGGTATGGATCTGTGGAATAAATATGGCCCTAGTAACCTCGTGTGGCTGGGGATGCTACCCCAATCCTGGGGTGATCGACTGCTCAAGGATGACACACCATTGGCCAGTTTGTAGTGTCCATGATCAAGGAGACTGAGCTATCTCACTTTTACACATTTTATTGGAGGAGAGGGAGCAGGCCATGGAATATGGACTGGCGACGTATTGTTTAATGGCTTGAAGACAGCCCACAGTAGGCTGTTAAGCACAATTAATTCATGTGTGAAGTTTCTCTTAACTGCTTATGTAAACAGTGAGGACCGAGGGTGCTGAGTCCTTACATCAGAACACACACACATGCACACATGCATGCCTTCTGTTATAAAATCTGTGGCTGTTCTTCCATTTAGTGGTGTGAGCACTGGTGCCATAGCGACCTCCACTAGTCTGAACACTGTGACAGTCATAGTCAGTCTCCTTCACGTGGCTGTGGCATGGGCTCTGATGTAGCCGTCCAATATCCTTCATCCATTTAACATTGCCCATCCTAAGTCTTCCTCCTCTCTCCCAGAGGCATGTCTGGGCTGTCATTGCTGCCTTACCTATACTTTGCAGACTTGGCTCCTCGGTTTCTCAGGTTTATGCCCCCGCCCTCTTCACCAAAGGTATGGAAATGAGGAGGAGGAGGAGCTGAAGAAGCAGGAGGTGGCGGTGGCCGTGTCAAGGTTATTTGGATGTAGTCTAAAGTTAGGCTTTAAGGAGCACAAGGTGTGTCCACTCTACCTGGCTGAGGGCCCTCCCTACTCAGTTTTAGTGTCCTTTGCTTAGAGTGGAGGTGTGGGACTAGAACTTTCCTGTGGGCCTGAGGGCTAGCTATCCCTGATGAAAACGTTAGTGACGATATGAAGTGAAGAGTAACTGTAGCTGCTCTGTCATCACCATGGGGTCTAGCCTTCAGATCGATTTGCAAACAAGAAAATAAAAGCATCTGTGATGATAACATGTGACTGAATTCCGAGGCTGTTGGATTTGGCTATAGGCACCTATTGTTAAGCAATCTGCATTGTTTTCCCTGTCTTGTCCCAGCCCAAAGCCCTCCATAGGCAGCACATGAGGACTCTTTCCTTTATTTCCAGGTACCCAAAGTCTACAGATTTCCTCACTGATTACATCTGGTTTCTCCCACTGTCCTGCGTTTCTGCCATGGCTTCTGTTCCACAGACAGTTCTTTATGCCACCGCTAGAGACCTTTTGACACACACAAGATTTTTTTGAGCGCTTTGTGTCAACACTTCACAGGTGTCCTTTGCCCTTGAGGCCCCTTATCCCTTCTGTCGTCAGGCCCTACATAATCTCCAGCTATGAGGAGTCCTCTTCTTCTGCCCACAACCTTTCTTTTCTCTGCACTACTCACTTGGTTCCACAGCCCTTTGGCTCTGATGTCATGGCGTTCTTGCAGTCACCCAGACTTTGCTGACTCTCCTGGCTGCTCACTTTAACCTTTTCTGCCCTGCCCTTTGCTTGCTTGCTGCTCTGTGCTGCTCTAACAAGGTACTGGCAAGTCTGGTAGAAGATTAGAGGGACAGAAGGACGCCGTGTTCCTCGAGATCAGTGTTCCAGGCTGATGAGTGAGTCTAGTTCCTGAAGGCCCTGGACACTGTACGGACCACTCAATCCTGGAGCTGCAGCACCCTAACACACATTTGGCCTTCTTCCCTCTGAGTTTCTTCTTTTAGGGTTGAGCCCAGCCTGAGCTCCCATGATCTCACCTAAACACTATCCCATCTGCAAGAACTTCAGTATGGCTACATTTTATCCCTATAGATTTGGCTACCACTTTCTCATATCTTCCTGGTGTCACTGTTCAACCCATGATACGGCTTAATGTCACTAGTAATTTTTACCCATGTTATTTATTTCCTGTTTTGCATACGTTTATCTCACTGTTTATTAAATGATACACTTCTTCGCTGTGCAAGCCCAGGAGCAAAATCTACCCCTGTCTTCAGTGCACCTTTGCCACACACAGTAAAACCGTACGCATTTTACAAATAATCAAATCAGATGAATGGATTCATATGGATTAACAAGATTTCAAAGCTTGACTCCTCTGTTCTTTACATTTTAGATGAGAACTATTGGGTACTTTTAAGATGTTTCCCATTTAATATATTCGAGCTCTTCCTTCTCTATGAACTTTGATAGCTAATATATTCCTGGAAAATGTGTATTTGTTTCACAGTTTCAATTTTTTCCCATTGTCTTCTGTTAAGATTGTCAAAGGAGTTTTAGGGCAAACATCCGGGAGTACTGATAGGCTAGACTCAGCCACGGCCTTGGTGTGCCAAGTAAAGAGATAAGTAATGATAAAAAATAGCTTAATCATTTTAGCCATATAGGGAATAGAAACAAGATACAGGAGTTCAGTTGCCCTAAGTCTGTCTTCAGGAAAGCGACATGGGTTTAAATAGATGGATAATTAGGGTTAGAATGGCAAGAGCTATTCATAAGTAAGCAGTTTTGTCAAGAGCCGGCAGGGTTGATAATTATCTCAGTTTCACCAGGTGGTTACAAGTCCTTAATGAGGCAGGATAGAAAGAAAAAAAAATTAAGGAGACACTGGAAGAGAAAGGAGCCCTGTCACCCCTCATCTGAAATCTCTCATCCATTGAGATCATGAAAGATGTCTCTCCAGGCTTTTATCTACCTGGTCAGGAGACGTGCAGGTCCTCATGGTCCTGTTATGGCTACTAGGGCCATTATCAGAACCTGCTTGTTACAAGGGAGCTACTCCTACATTCCTACCCAGAGGCCGAGCCTACATAAAAGCGCCCCAAGCCCTGATTGCTGCAGTACTCAGCACCTGAATCACGGACCACCCTTGTATCAGAAACTAGAAGCTATGACAGCTTGTTCCTTGCCTGTGCCACACTGGCTAAATCTGCCTGGGTCCCATCACACAGTTCCCATGTAAATTCCATGTCATTATTATCTTTGTTACCAGTTGCTCATTGACAACAGTGGTGATCTTGAGCATCCTCCTGTGGCATTAGAGCTGTGCTGAGGTGATTTCAGGCCAGTACTAGAGGTGGCCTTACCCTACAAGCTCCTACTGCTGAGCCTTGCTAACTTGTGTGCCAAGTGATTTCTCCAATACTTGTGAAAAGTCCGGTGAAGTTCCTGGAAGGTAGCAGAGAGCATGTGAGGAAAGGTTCATAAGCCTAAGAACATGTCTGTGTCTCTTCCAATGATCTGTTACCCAATGTGCTTGGTTCTGAGGATCAAGGAAGGTAGCATGAGTCTCTACTACAACCTCTAGAGATTGTCTTCTGCCCATTGGACTCTAGTCTTGCCATTCATTTGGGGTCTTAGGATGCTGGCCTGTGGCTTCATCTCAAGGGTGTCTTGGGAAGTTGTGCTCAGCACATCCCTCAGGGCCAGGTACCATTTCCTCTCCATGCCTCACTTGGATGACAACAGACCCTAGAAGTGCCTCTGACCTATGTCACACTATGATACTTCATCACCAAACAAAGACCCAGTGACAGGCCAGATACCAGTCATCTGCTGGAAGTCTGACTTGGCAGATCCTATGTGGATTCCTAGTTCATTTAGCCCTGACCTACAAACCAATTTTTCCTTTAGAATCAGCTACAAAATTTTAACAAATGAATTATTTGATAGTATTTCTCTTTCTATTAAACTTTTCAAAGGAGAAATAAAAGCATTGTTTGACTATAGGCAGGAACTGCTAGGAAGACCAAGACCAGCTAACCATGGTGCTCTTAGGGAGCCTGACTTTATTGGTCTGCCGATTGATTGTTTATGTTGCCAATGAGTCAGGCTACTTTGGTCATTTGATCACCCCTAGCTTTAGGCCTCATTCCTCCTGCCTTCTAGCCTTTTTAGTTGAAACACCTAAAACAGCATTTTCCTTCTGTCTGATGTTCAGTTTTACCCATTGTTACCACACAATGGAAGGTAGACTGGCCTTCGTCTCAGCATCTACATGTAAGAGAAATGAAGACAATCGTCTTGGGAGATACCATGAGCCCTGAGTGGGAAGCACAGATCCCTCAGCCTTCTTCTGTGCTCCTCCTGTCTCATTTCCTGAGATTATGAAGTCATCACCTTAGTGGTCACGTCCCAGTAACAGCATTGTCCCTCCTACGCTCCTAAGACCCTTGCTCTTTTGTTCTACTCCTTATCCACTCTTAGTTGTAACTTTTTCATTTTGCTTAGACTCAAACACACACACACACACACACACACACACACACACACACACACACACACACATACACACACTCATACACGGTCGAAACATCCAGAAGTTCAAACCCTGACTTTCTCTGTATAACAATAATAATTGGTGCCACTCCTGCAAGGGGAGGAGACTATTTACTGGCCATTTCCCCAGTAGTCTGAGGCCTGGGAGGACATCTTGCAGGCAAGGCTGCCACATACCTTAACTGGGCACTGGGTGGCAGCACCCGCCTTCCAACAGGCCAACAGGCAGCCCTGTTACACATTTCCATGGTTAAGAAAAGTAAACTTTCATGCAGTTCAGTTTTTGAGGTGAGAGTTTTTAGTTTGCACCATTAAATATATTTATTGAGAATGATGAAATAGATAAATGCGGCATTATCTTACTCCTCTGTTAGAGACTGATTTTTAAGAAACCAGTCATTTAAAAATAATAAAACAGATCTTATATTTGTGATATTTTATTATGCTCCTACTTCAACGCTCTGGAGAAATTCACATAAGCACTAAGCAGGACATATCCCATTGCCTTAGTTTAATTTATTTATCCCGGTCTTTCTTAATAAGTATGAGCCTTTCATGTGGGCTCACCAATCTGTGTTGTTTATTTTCACACCCTCAACATCTCTGGCAGTAACCACCCCAAGGAGAGGCTTTGACTCCCACTCCTAACCAGGCACACCTCTGTAAAACTGCCTTATATTAACAGACAGGCTCTTCCTTAAGAGGAAGGGGATAGAAGGAACCTCATGGTCACTGTCTTTTCCTGGAACAATAAAGTCAATACTGACCCAAGGAGCTCCTATTTCTGCCTCACTCCTTACCACCAAGCAGTATGCCAGAAGAATATGCAGAATGTATTTGGGGAGCCAATACCAGTGGTCACATCAGGTGCATTGATTATAACTGTCAGCATCAGAATTCATCCATCTGTCTATCCATCTGTCTGTCCGCCCATCTGTCTGTCCGCCCATCTGTCTGTCTGTCTCTCTCTTGCTCTCCCTCTCTGCTTTGGTCCAAAATAGAAAAAGAAAGAGAGAAAAACAAACACATCTGAATCTATGGCTGGAGGTTCAGATGCATGACCACTTTATTAGGTATTTGGTACATTTCAAGTCAGGAAAGTGAGGGGAAAGCCAGTACTTGGTTAGCAGACCTATCTAAACCCCAGACCTCTGGTGGTTCCAGGTGTGACAGTTGCCAACCCCAGCTTCGTGCTTGGGATGGGTGAGTACCTTACTGTTCACTGCAGGCAATGTCATGTAGGCAAGAGAGCAAAAGGAATGATGGTTACAGGTCAACCAGGATAGTTTTCCTTAGCTTATTTTCTGTGTGTATAGTTTCTTGTTACTAAACTGTCTACTGCTTGAGCTAAAACAGTATATCTCAAGTTGGTGTTTTCGTCTATCCCAGTAAAACTGAGAGTCAAGGTCACTCAAGTACCCACTGAAGAGACAAAGATTCCAAGGCAGATTTGATTGGATGCAGAAGTAGAGTGCCTGGCATGGAGGCCAGTTGGAGCAAGACTTTGGGCTAGATTTTTGCTGAATTCAGACTTCACTGAGGAACAAGAGTGTTTTCAGATCAGAGCAGGTGGGGTTCAGCACAGCATGTGGCTGCCTGTTTGCAGCGTGTACAAATGAGGAAGTAGAAGACTGAAAGGAAAACTGTCTTCTCACTTGAATCATCCTTGTCTTTGGGATCCATAGATCCAACCCTGTCCTTAGGCACAGGAAGTCAACACAATCAACCTTGTCTCTAGGAGCTGAGCATGAGTGCTCAGCAAGGCTGCAAGTTGCTTGTCAATCTACTTCACAGAAAGAGGTCTTCTAAGCCTTCTGGTAGCCAAAGTTTTCAAGAGGATCCTTCAGTGGAAGGTTGAGGTCATTGCTGGGAAGATGCCGGGAAGAGAAATGAGAAGTCCTGTCTTTATTGCCAATTTTAGGGGAGCAGGGACCACAGCTAAATGTGTGGGGCTTTGGCAGAGGAAGAAATTCTATTTGCCTCCAGGAGCCAGATTTCCCTGCTTGGGTTTCAGGAGCCATGGGGCCTACATGCTCTATTTTGTCAGAAACAGGAAATTGGCCAAGGCAGGAGCTCTTTGGTCACCTGGGTTGTGTGTTTGCTCTCAGTGACAGAAATAACTAGAAAATCAACTTATTAGGAAGAAAGTTTAATGTTTGCTCATGGTTGCAAAGATTTTAGTTCATGATTGGCTAGCTCAGTTGTCTTAGGTGTTTGTTGAGGCAGGACATTCTATGGGAACACACGGTAGAGCAATGCTGCTACATTATGGTCTCAGAGAGCAGAGATGATGAGAAGGCTGAGTCAGCACTATTCCCTTTGATGGCACGCTCCCGAGAAGCTAACTTCCTTCTACCAGACCCTACTTCCTAAAAGTCACACCACTCTCAGTGCTTCCAGACTGAATATCAAACCTTCAGTATTGCGCTGTTGTACTTCTGCTAGCAAACATCACTGAAAACCCTGTGTTTTGTAAAAAACCTATGTACATGTATGGTTGCCTATTCCTATTCATGTTGGTATAGTTCTCCATCTACCTGATCTCCATCTCTGATTTCTTTGTACCTGTTGTGAAATCAGCTAGGGCTGCTATCACATATTGCCACAGATATGTATTCTTCCCAGTTCTGGAGGTTGGAAGCCTGTGTTTCAGCTGCTGGGAGATTTGCTTCCCATTTCACAGACACAATCTTCTGACTGTGAGGACACTTCGACACAGGGCAGAGTTGGGGCAAGAGTTGCTTTGTGGCCTTTCTCCTTCTGGAAATGCCCGTACCTTTCGGTAAGCTCGTAAATGGAGTTTTACTTGCATGAATAAGTTATTTATCATCATTGCCTTATGGTTGGGGCTAGATCTCTGTGTGTATAAACAAAATGTAGAGTCATCCTGATTTAGCATTGCACCTCAAACGGAGTTAACTTTTGTGTGGTAGTATGAAGCCACCCAAGACAAGGCATAGCCCAATGACTACAGTTCCATGTGATATGGAGGCACTAAGAGTCCTCTCTCTCCATCTGCTTATACTTTTTTGGAAGAAACCCATAGTAAGTTCACAGCAGTAACCTTTTTTTTTTTTTACTACTTATTTATATGAAAATCAACATGTCAAGTTCTAATGGCTAGGGCACTTGGCCTTTTCTTAGGTCAAATGCAGTTCTCCCACTGGCTACAAATCATTAATAAATCTTAAGTATATTCGCGGATACCACATGGCAGCCTGCAGTATATTCCTGCAAGAAGATATGTAGAGACAGTGCATTAAACCCAGTGTAGGGTGGGGTCTTTCTCTCCTGACCACTTGTTCCTCTGTTACTGCAAAGCCCCCTGCTCCCTCTGACTATCAAGGTTTTGAATGCCTTATGCCAACTGCTTGTTATTTTCTCCAGCAGTTAAGGGATATATGACAATGACTTGACAGTTTCCTAGACTTTGTTAGTGATTAGTTTGTCATCTCACTGATTTTTAAGAAATGCTATATGACTGAAATATAATTTTAGAGACGTTTGTTAAGTTGCAACAAAATCTCCTCCTCACTTCAAGCAATCAGGACTCATTCTTACTAGATTAATGGTCCTAGAATGTCTTTTTTGAGTCGTGTTCCCTACGACGTAACTGCAATTTTCACGGGGCACAAAGAGAGACAAAGCCCAAGAATGAATGGTGCAGGTATCTAAGCTACTAAATTGTGAATAAAATCAGCAGATGATTGTCCCTGAGTTTTTAACATGCAGATTTGTGTTTGGAATTCACTGAATGATGGGGCAGTTTTTCTGACAAAAAATGCAGTATTCAGAATCTGTGTGCCTATAGAAATCCAACTGGCAGAACTGAGCTTATGGGTGGTACACTTTTCATTGGTGCATATATCAGCTCTCGGCGTCATTAGGTTTATATACATGGAGATGTTACAGTCTCTGGCCCGCCTGAGAGTTGTCTCTGATGTTCTGGGTACCTTTCCACACTGCAGTGGTTGCTTTCATGACAAGGTACCACGGCTTCAGTGGATGGAACGGCAGTGACTCACTTTCTCACAGTTCTGGAATTTGGAACGCCTCAACTACTATGTTGCAGGGCTGGTTTCATCTGAGGTTTTGCTCCTTCCTTTACAGAGGCTGGACAAGTCCTTAAAGAAAACACTGCAGCTGTAGGAAGATACAGCCAAGTGCTTTTCACAGAAGCAGCGTGCATTTGCTTTTAGAGACCTACACTCAGGCAGGACAGGGTCCTGTGCCAGAGAATGGTTCAGAATGGACAATAGTGAGGTAAACTTAGTAAGCTTAAGTTCTCAGGAAAAGGACAGTACACAATTTCAAGAAACGAATGGCGGCCTCTCAATAGAGATGTGCCTGGGTGTCTTTACTGTAGCTACATTTATGATTTTGTAGTCCCTAAGTTATATTACCCAAATGGTCTAATTTAGAACAAGATCTAGAGATTGAACAAGGCTTAAATTTGAAAGCTAAATACCAATTTTAAAACTTGGTTTACTTATTTCTCCCATCTAAAAGCATTTTTTCTTTTATGAATAAAACTGTGAGGCAGATTCATGGGGTGGGGTTTATGTATGAGAAGGAAGGGAAAGTTTGCTGTATATGAGCAAGCATGGTTCCTTCGTTGGTTTTAGCATCCTCCCTTGAGGTATCTTTAAGAAAACACACATCTTTGTTGGCAATTTTGTCATTGTTTGTTATGAAGCCTCTTTGACTTTGAGTCAGTGGGAGAGTCAAGGATATCTTTCCTTTCACATTTCCTTTCATTTTCTCCACCTTTCTGTCTTTCTTCACAATGATGTGTTGGTGGGCCATAACCATTGCCGTGCTATATGTCCTTTGTCAGGAGTATAAGTGGGGACATTTGTTGGTCTAATAAGGACTCACCCCCCTTCTTTGATACAGTTTTAATATACCCATGTGCTCGTGTGTTTCCAATGGAATTTGATACATTTATTAGACTCTATATTTGAAAGGGTAAGTTATCAGTGTACCTTATGACTGGTGCTGGACAAGTGGCAGCATCCATGTACACAACGAGATGCATTATTCTGCTTCTGCATTCACACCCACTATGAAGCCACATGCTGCTTGTAGAATAGAATTATTCAGGGCAAGACACAGGCTGAAAGTCACTGCTTCACATAGTTCATAGTCACTTAGAAAAAGGAATGGCCTGATCTCCCAACAGTTCCTTGGTCTAATTCTGTGTAAGCTATACTGATAGGCTTTCTGGGAGAGTGCTTGGGAGATATGACAGAAAGGCCTTTAATGTCTTGCTTTGCTCCTTAGATTCATGGTCTTCACTAAACAGCAGGAACCGTTTCTGTATTTTTTAGCAATAAGGTATTTATCCTAACTATCCCAGGATATCTTCTATTTATCTCTTTTCAATGCATATGACCTACACTTCAGATTCTAGCTCTTTATTTAATTTAATTAATTTATTTATTTTGGCATAAGGCAGATGTTATGAAGACAAAATAGCAAAATACTGTTTCTTTTGTTTGATGAGTAACATTATTTTATGAACTACAATACCGTGGTTCATCTGCTTCTCTGATTATCACAAGCTATTGCATATTGTACTTGGAAGAGATTTAAAGGACAAGAGCATTATTTTAGGAGCTGTAGTCAATAGCTTGATCCACATGACTGTGTGGCTCATACTGTGCTTTGTAATGTTCATATCCTATGTTGATTAATTAACCAATTATCTACAGAGCTCTTCTATCCTGGGCTGGATCCATGGGTGACCTAGCAGTAAACCTTTTACTGACGATGAGTGTGTTTACTTTGCTGTCTTCATTTGCTTTCTAACACACCTAGTTCAGGTTTCTCTTTTACATGCTTTGATGAAGCCATATGAGAGGATGTAAATTCTACCTTAAATGGCTCCCAGTATATTAGAGAATATAGGTGACTAACTAATTCTTCAGAAAGAAGGTGGACACTTGCTCCATGGCAGGGAGAAGGACTTGGGTCAGGCTTTTATCTTTTCTCTTCTTACATGACCCAAATGGAATTGTACATCCACATACCCCATACAGTTTCCTGGAGCTATAGGCAAGCTCAGGTTGAAGAGGCAGCAAGCCAGCCATGAAGTTATTTGGGCTTCATGTGGTGAGACAGACTTATGGTGTCTGTCATCACATAATTTTGGATTTTATTTTTGTGGCTGCTAAGATTAACTTATGAGAAATTTTCCCTTGTTCAAGTTTGGATAGCTGTTAACAATATTAATAGCATGTCACATTTATTTATTGAGTTCTAGACTAAGATAATGAACATTATCTTTCAAGATGGGTTCCAGGAAGTCACGAGAGCCCTCTGCAGTGAAGTCAGTCCCACACCACTCTGTTCCAGCTACCAGGGAAACATCCTGCAGGCGTCCCTTTTGCCACCTTCAGTCAGATACAAATCCCACCTGAAGAAGGCAATGTGCCTTCCACAGGCTGCTATCCCTCCTTTGCCAAATATATAGTGGAAACTCTGCACCTCAGGGCTCTCCCCCACTAGGCATGTTCTTTCCCTCCTTACCAAAGGCTGTGTCTCCCCAATTTGTGAAATATTTTTGAAATGAAGTTTCTTTCTCATCATAAATTCCTTCCTACTGAACTTTTATTGACACATATATTCACCACTTGACTGAATAGTGTTGTTCTCTGGCAGTGGTATGTAAGAAAGGGGCTGCTGAAAGCGTTCAGAAGGTGAAGGAGCTTGCACAGACACATGACAACTCAAGTTTGATCCTTGGGTTTGCTATGAAAATAGTGTCCTATGATCTCACATTCATGCCTTAGCTTGCGCACCTTCCTCCACAACAACAATAATATATTTTTTTAAAGAAAATGATACTTTGGAGAGTTCTTGTTAAGAAGAATGGAAGGTAGATTAAGAAAGATAGGAGAGGAAAGAGGAAAGAATATGGACCAGGCAATTTGGAGGATACTGCGGAGATCATTGGGTGGAGGTAACTAGCAAGAACCAGTTGATGATTATTCTAATCAGGTTTCTCCTGCTGTGGTAAACACTATGACCAAAAGCACCATGGAGCGTTACTTTATCTTACAGTTTACAGCTCATCACTGACTGAAAGCTAAGGTAGGGAACCAAGGCAAGAACTTGAAGCAAAACCCTGAAGGAATTCTGTCCTTTGGCTTCTTTCCCATGACTTGCTCAGTTTGATTTCTCATTTCTTATAGCACCTAGATGACACAACTGCAAGTGAGCTGGGTTCTCCTATATAAATCCTCAATAAAAATGTCCTTTGGACACGCTGACAGGCCATGTTGATGGAGATAATTCTTCAGTTGAGGTTCCCTCTTCCAAAGTGACTCCACTTTGTCTTACGTTGGCAAAAACGAACCAGCACAAGGATAAAAATGTGGCTTTTATAGATGTCCTGACTGAGCTGCATACGTGCAATCAAACTGTAGCACGGAGAAAACATAAAGAATGCTGAGGCTATATATTTGCTTTGTGCCTTGTTAATATGAAGACAGTAAAATTGATCAGATGAAGAAATCCCAGGTCAAAGGTGGGACAGGCGGATCACCTCAGGTACCATACCAAAGAAGGGAGGTGATAGAAGCCAGTCCTTCCTATTGGTGGCTCCAAATGTGAAAGTCTGAGACTTGACTCCATGAGTTGATACCAGTTACAGAGCAGATCAAGAGAATTATACACGAATACCCTGGACATTTCTAAATCACCAAAGATGGAAATGATCATCCATCAGTGACATTCAGAGAAGAGAGGAACTCTGTGCTTGAATGTGGGTTCCTGCTTACAGATAGGAGCAGGCTTTGCTCATATGCTGCTCAGTGACCTACAAGCAAAATGTGAATTTAAAGATATTTAAAAAGCACCCCAAGTTCAGGACACTATGTTTCTTTCCCTTTCTTTCTCATTTTTCTTGTTCTTTGAATTTTTGAAACAGGGTCTTGTTTTGTGACCCAGAATAGCCTTTAACTCATAATATATCTCAACTGCCATGCAGTCTGACAACTGCCCTGGATTTGGATGATAAATTATGTGCTCTCTTTGATGCTATGGGTACATGATCAGGTCACAATGCCTAAGAACTCTACATAGAAAAGATTCCCCAGAGCTGGGCAGGCTGTGGCATGCGTGCTCAATGTTATCCACTTGTCGTGCCCTTACTTGAGCTTTCTGAATTCTTGGCTTTCTGTGATTGGACTGACCGCATGACTGACAAACATTTGGCAGCCACTTTGAGGTCATCATTTATCATCTCCTGGGACTCCTAGATTTCTCTGGTTGGACCCTTCCCTTGGTTTACTCTTCCTTTGGAGTTTAGTTCTTTTAGGAAGTTCCTGAGACAGATACATAGATGGCAAATTTCAGGATGGTGTGCTTCTAGAAATGATTTTGTGTGGTTCTTCTCATTTGATTTATATTTTAAATGTTATCAGGACATTTACACATGCCAGAATAGCCCCCCTACCACATCCCAAATCTCTGATTACTAGAGAGGGTTCCACGTTCTTTCATATAATAAAGACAGTAAAATACAGGCAATTACAACTTTATTGAATCATAGAACTGTCAGTATTTTACAGTGAGACTTGAGTAGAGGAAACAAATCAGTAATAGATGAAATGGTAGAAATTACTGCTCAGGACCACCTTTTAATATCTGTGTTTTTAACCCCCTGCAGTCTTTGAACATGGATGCATTTACTGCTGGAGAAACAAAAGACATTGAACTTGTGACTATCAGAGGGAACTGTCCTGTTGAATCATACACCCATTTGTTTATGTCACCATGTTACAACACTAAGAACTCTAAAAGCAATGTGTAAACTAAAATAGCTGGACTCTGGGATTCTAGAGATTCTCTAGCCTCCACACTCAGTCTCCATAAATGTAATAAGATTATAGATGGTTGCTAATCTTTTAGTAAGCAAACATAAGGCATTAGGCTTATGCACCAAGTGCTAATATACACTGAGCAATCTCCTCAGCGTCCAGGATGTCGTAAGGATTCTTACAAAACAAAAGCCCTCAGGAACACCCAGCTATCATTATGACCATCCAATTTATGCCTCTCTCAACAAATCAGGTCAGGCTTTAGAAAATAGAAGGAATTTTTTTATTTAATTTGGCAACTTCTAAATACTACATAACCGAGTACTATCATATATTAAAAGCCCTGAGAATGTACTACTAGCATTTCCTTGCCTATCTTTAGGTAACATATATTTATATGCATCTACAATGTGTATTTTACCATCTCAGGAGACCACTTCATCAATAAATAGGAAAGAACTATAAATGAGGTATCTGTGATGGCTATTCTTGGTTGACAGCTTGACTACACTTGAAATTAACTAAAATCCAAAAGGGCACACCTCTGGGGGGTTGCTTAATTTGAAGTGGGAAGATCCACTTCTAATCCAGATCTCTGACGTGGGAAGACACACCTTTAATCTGGGCCATACCTTCTGCTGGAACCCCATATAAGGGCATGCAAGAAAAAAGCTTTCTCTTTTTGCCAGCATTTTTTCATCTCACTAGAAAGTCAGTTCCTTCAGTGACATTAGAGTCCAATTCTTCCAGAATCTGGCTTATACTGAAGACTAGCTGAGACATACAATCCCTGTGGGCCTAAGAAGAACTGGATTCTTAGGTATTCAGTTCACAGTTAACTATTGTCAGATAAGGTGGACCGCAGCCTGTAAGTCATTCTAAGTCATATATATCATTCTATAAGTGCATTCTTATAGAATATATCTTATATGATTCTATATGTCCTGTTTTTCTAGAGAACTCAAGAGTCTCTTTACTTTCTTTACTGCTAAATGCTATTCCTGTGTTGAGCCTTAATGTCTCTATGGCTGGGCTGGGATAGGAAACACTGTTAAAAGTCACACATTTTCTTTCTTTTCTTTCTTTCTTTCTTTCTTTCTTTCTTTCTTTCTTTCTTTCTTTCTTTCTTTCTTTCTTTCTTTTTTTTTTCGGAGCTGGGGACCGAACCCAGGGCCTTGCGCTTGCTAGGCAAGCACTCTACCACTGAGCCAAATCCCCAACCCTTAAAAGTCACACATTTTAATACTTGTTTTAATCAGTCACTACACTCTCCATTCTTGAATTAACCAATATCTTAATGTGAACATAAAGGTAGAAAGGACACTAATACTATGATTGTTTTAGACTTTTACAAGTATCATTTCTCCAGGGGTTAGGAAAACTTTTAGATGCAGCCCAGATTGGAAACATGTACTCAGCATGCTAGAAACTCCTGACCTTAATCCCTACCACCAACAAAAGTGTTTTTAAAAGTAGGGGCTGCAGATATAGGTCTGTGCCTAAGAGTGCTTGCCGTTCTTAGGAGGGCGCAGGTTCAGTTTCCATTACCCATATGGGAACATGCAGCCTCCCACGACTCCAGTTCTAGGGGGTCCAGTGCCCTCTTCCAGTCTCCTTGGGCTCCCGCACTCATTTGATGCAAATAAACCCCAAAAAAAACTCACACATATACACACACATACAGTTTTTTTTTCCAGATTAAAATAAACAAAATAGAACTTTCCCAAAAGATGTAACAGACCCCATATACATTTGGATGCATATGCATGCCTATATACATTTGGATGCATATGCATGCCTATATACATTTGGACGCATATGCATGCCTATATATATTTGGACGCATATGCATGCCTATATATATTTGGACGCATATGCATGCCTATATACATTTGGATGCATATGCATGCCTATATATATTTGGACGCATATGCATGCCTATATACATTTGGATGCATATGCATGCCTATATATATTTGGATGCATATGATGCCTAATTATTCAGAACAGCTTTGTCTTTAGTCTTCATGGCAGACGTGGGCTTACCGTGCTTTCCACGTGTCTCATAAGTGCGTCTGTGAGTAGCAGAAGAGTATCAGGTGGGAGTCAGAATTTCTCTACCCTTGATTTTGAAGTGGCTCCTATTGTATTACTTAGAGGGCATATTTTTCTCTCACTTTTCCTCTACATTTTCAGGAAGCTCAATTTCATCACTCTCTAACTTTAGCCCATCTTCATTAGATCTTCACACAAGCATGGAGAGTGTTTATGAAAAGAGCGCACTGCATGCTTCACGGCAGCTTTACCTGTGACAATAGCTTTAAATCACAGGCTTCTGTTTCCTTCCTGAGGGTGCCATTTCCCCTTTCTATTTCATGAAAGATTGCATTCTCTGAAACAGCCTCCATTTATTTTATGGGACCATCCACATTCTTTTTTTTCAATACACCATTATGTCTTATTTCATAATAGTATTAAAATTATTTATATAAATTTATTACTTATATATTTACTTTTTATCATGGGGTATGAATGACACTCAGATTTATAAAATACACTTTGGAATGAAAGAGTACATTAATGCAGAGTATTGAGACTTAATGATGCCTCTATTGCTGGGCTGGGCTCTGGATAGGAAGCATTCTTCAAAGGCATACAGATTATTGTTTTAATCAGCCGTACGCTCTCCATTCTTGAATTAACCAATAGGCTAGTGTGAAGATAAAGGTAGAAAAGACACTAATCAGATCTTTCCTCTTGCTAGGCTCAAATTTTCAAAATAATTACCAGTTTTTATTCTTGAAAATCTCTCATATTTTCACAAAGTAGAGGGTTGAGATCATCACTGGAATTTTACTTTTCCTGTTTGGTTGCTTCTGAGGACAGAAATACCCCATTTCCCTGTACACTGTTGGGGCTACAGGCTAGAGCTGTCGGGGTAGTTGGCTTCCTAAATTCAGTTATGAGCAGGACTCACGTCTGCAGGCTTAGATTTTTCAAAACCCACATTAATAAGGGTTCTTTTTTTATTTATTTATTTATTTATTTTTTATTAACTTGAATATTTCTTATATACATTTTGAGTGTTATTCCCTTTCCCGGTTTCGGCAAACATCCTTCCTCCCCCCTTCCTTATGGGTGTTCCCCTCCCCACCCTCCCCCATTGCTGCCCCTCCCCGACAGTCTAGTTCACTGGGGTTCATTCTTAGCAGGACCCAGGGCTTCCCCTTCCACTGGTGCTCTTACTAGGATATTCATTGCTACCTATGAGGTCAGAGTCCAGGGTCAGTCCATGTATAGTCTTTAGGTAGTGGCTTAGTCCCTGGAAGCTCTGGTGGCTTGGCATTGTTGTACATATAGGGTCTCGAGCCCCTTCAAGCTCTTCCAGTTCTTTCTCTGATTCCTTCAACGGGGGTCCTATTCTCAGTTCAGAGGTTTGCTGCTGACATTCGCTTCTGTATTTGCTGTATTCTGGCTGTGTCTCTCAGGAGCGATCTACACTTCTGCACTTCTTTGCTTCATCCATCTTGTCTAATTGGGTGGCTGTATATATATGGGCCACATGTGGGGCAGGCTCTGAATGGATGTTCCTTCAGTCTCTGTTTTAATCTTTGCCTCTATCTTCCCTGCCAAGGGTATTCTTGTTCCCCTTTTAAAGAAGGAGTGAAGCATTCACATTTTGATCATCCGTCTTGAGTTTCATTTGTTCTAGGCATCTAGGGTAATTCAGGCATTTGGGCTAATAGCCACTTATCAATGAGTGCATACCATGTATGTCTTTCTGTGATTGGGTTAGCTCACTCAGGATGATATTTTCCAGTTCCAACCATTTGCCTACAAATTTCATAAACTCGTTGTTTTTGATAGCTGAGTAATATTCCATTGTGTAGATATACCACATTTTCTGTATCCATTCCTCTGTTGAAGGGCATCTGGGTTCTTTCCAGCTTCTGGCTATTATAAATAAGGCTGCGATGAACATAGTGGAGCACGTGTCTTTTTTATATGTTGGGGCATCTTTTGGGTATATGCCCAAGAGAGGGATAGCTGGATCCTCAGGCAGTTTAATGTCCAATTTTCTGAGGAACCTCCAGACTGATTTCCAGAATGGTTGTACCAGTCTGCAATCCCACCAACAATGGAGGAGTGTTCCTCTTTTTCCACATCCTCGCCAGCATTTGCTGTCACCTGAGTTTTTGATCTTAGCCATTCTCACTGGTGTGAGGTGAAATCTCAGGGTTGTTTTGATTTGCATTTCCCTGATGACTAAAGATGTTGAACATTTCTTTAGGTGTTTCTCAGCCATTCAGCATTCCTCAGCTGTGAATTCTTTGTTTAGCTCTGAACCCCATTTTTTAATAGGGTTATTTGTCTCCCTGCGGTCTAACTTTTTGAGTTCTTTATATATTTTGGATATAAGGCCTCTATCTGTTGTAGGATTGGTAAAGATCTTTTCCCAATCTGTTGGTTGCCGTTTTGTCCTAACCACAGTGTCCTTTGCCTTGCAGAAGCTTTGCAGTTTTATGAGATCCCATTTGTCAATTCTTGATCTTAGAGCATAAGCCATTGGCGTTTTGTTCAGGAAATTTTTTCCAGTGCCCATGTGTTCCAGATGCTTCCTAGTTTTTCTTCTATTAGTTTGAGTGTGTCTGGTTTGATGTGGAGGTCCTTGATCCACTTGGACTTAAGCTTTGTACAGGGTGATAAGCATGGATCGATCTGCATTCTTCTACATGTTGACCTCCAGTTGAACCAGCACCATTTGCTGAAAATGCTATCTTTTTTCCATTGGATGGATTTGGCTCCTTTGTCAAAAATCAAGTGACCATAGGTGTGTGGATTCATTTCTGGGTCTTCAATTCTGTTCCATTGGTCTATCTGTCTGTCTCTGTACCAATACCATGCAGTTTTTATCACTATTGCTCTGTAATACTGCTTGAGTTCAGGGATAGTGATTCCCCCTGAAGTCCTTTTTTTTATTGTTGAGGATAGTTTTAGCTATCCTGGGTTTTTGTTATTCCAGATGAATTTGCAAATTGTTCTGTCTAACTCTTTGAAGAATTGGATTGGTATTTTGATGGGGATTGCATTGAATCTGTAGATCGCTTTTGGTAAAATGGCCATTTTTACTATATTAATCCTGCCAATCCATGAGCATGGGAGATCTTTCCACCTTCTGAGGTCTTCTTCAATTTCTTTCTTCAGTGTCTTGAAGTTCTTATTGTACAGATCTTTTACTTGCTTGGTTAAAGTCACACCGAGGTATTTTATATTATTTGGGTCTATTATGAAGGGTGTCGTTTCCCTAATTTCTTTCTCGGCTTGTTTCTCTTTTGTGTAGAGGAAGGCTACTGATTTATTTGAGTTAATTTTATACCCAGCCACTTTGCTGAAGTTGTTTATCAGCTTTAGTAGTTCTCTGGTGGAACTTTTGGCATCACTTAAATATACTATCATATCATCTGCAAATAGTGATATTTTGACATCTTCTTTTCGATCTGTATCCCTTGATCTCCTTTTTGTTGTCTGATTGCTCTGGCTAGAACTTCAAGAACTATATTGAATAAGTAGGGGAGAGAGTGGGCAGCCTTGTCTAGTCCCTGATTTTAGTGGGATTGCTTCAAGTTTCTCTCCATTTAGTTTAATGTTAGCAACTGGTTTGCTGTATATGGCTTTTACTATGTTTAGGTATGGGCCTTGTATTCCTATTCTTTCCAGGACTTTTATCATGAAGGGGTGTTGAATTTTGTCAAATGCTTTCTCAGCATCTAATGAAATGATCATGTGGTTTTGTTCTTTCAGTTTGTTTATATAATGGATCACGTTGATGGTTTTCCGTATATTAAACCATCCCTCCATGCCTGGGATGAAGCCTACTTGATCATGGTGGATGATTGTTTTGATGTGCTCTTGGATTCGGTTTGCCAGAATTTTGTTGAGTATTTTTGCGTCAATGTTCATAAGGGAAATTGGTCTGAAGTTCTCTTTCTTTGTTGGGTCTTTGTGTGGTTTAGGTATAAGAGTAATTGTGGCTTCATAGAAGGAATTCGGTAGTGCTCCATCTGTTTCAATTTTGTGGAATAGTTTGGATAATATTGGTATGAGGTCTCCTATGAAGGTCTGATAGAATTCTGCACTAAATCCGTCTGGACCTGGGCTCTTTTTGGTTGGGAGACCTTTAATGACTGCTTCTATTTCCTTAGGAGTTATGGGGTTGTTTAACTGGTTTATCTGTTCCTGATTTAACTTCGGTACCTGGTATCTATCTAGGAAATTGTCCATTTCCTGTAGATTTTCAAGTTTTGTTGAATATAGGCTTTTTATAGTAAGATCTGATGATTTTTTTGAATTTCCTCTGAATCTGTAGTTATGTCTCCTTTTCATTTCTGATTTTGTTAATTTGGACACACTCTCTGTGTCCTCTCGTTAGTCTGGCTAGGGTTTATCTATCTTGTTGATTTTCTCAAAGAACCAACTTTTGGTTCTGTTGATTCTTTTCTATGGTCCTTTTTGTTTCTACTTGGTTGATTTCAGCTCTGAGTTTGATTATTTCTGCCTTCTACTCCTCCTGGGTGTATTTGCTTCTTTTTGTTCTAGAGCTTTTTAGGTGTGCTGTCAAGCTGCTGACATATGCTCTTTCCTGTTTCTTTTCTGCAGGCACTCAGCGCCATGAGTTTTCCTCTTAGCACAGCTTTCATTGTGTCCCATAAGTTTGGGTATGTTGTACCTTCATTTTCATTAAATTCTAAAAAGTTTTTTAATTTCTTTCTTTATTTCTTCCTTGACCAGGTTATCATTGAGTAGAGCATTGTTCAGTTTCACATTATATGTGGGCATTCTTCCTTATTGTTATTGAAGACCAGCTTTAGGCCGTGGTGGTCCGATAGCACGCATGGGATTATTTCTATCTTTCTGTATCTGTTGAGGCCTGTTTTTGACCAATTATATGGTCAATTTTGGAGAAAGTACCATGAGGAGCTGAGAAGAAGGTATATCCTTTTGCTTTAGGGTAGAACGTTCTATAAATATCCGTTAAGTCCATTTGGCTCATGACTTCTCTTAGTCTGTCTACGTCTCTGTTTAATTTCTGTTTCCATGATCTGTCCATTGATGAGAGTGGGGTGTTGAAATCTCCCACTATTATTGTGTGAGGTGCAATGTGTGTTTTGAGCTTTAGTAAGGTTTCTTTTACGTATGTAGGTGCCCTTGTATTTGGGGCATAGATATTTAGGATTGAGAGTTCATCTTGGTGGATTTTTCCTTTGATGAATATAAAGTGTCCTTCCTTATCTTTTTTGATGACTTTTAGTTGGAAATTGATTTTATTTGATATTAGAATGGCTACTCCAGCTTGCTTCTTCTGACCATTTGCTTGGAAAGTTGTTTCCCAGCCTTTCACTCTGAGGTAGTGTCTGTCTTTGTCTCTAAGTGTGTTTCCTGTAGGCAGCAGAATGCAGGGTCCTCGTTGCATAACCAGTTTGTTAATCTATGTCTTTTTATTGGGGAGTTGAGACCATTGATGTTGACAGATATTAAGGAATAGTGATTATTGCTTCCTGTTATATTCATATTTGGATGTGAGGTTGTGTTTGTGTGCTTTTCTCCTCTTTGTTTTGTTGCCAAGGCGATTAGTTTCTTGCCTCTTCTTGGGTATAGCTTGCCTCCTTATGTTGGGCTTTACCATTTATTATCCTTTGTAGTGCTGGATTTGTAGAAAGATATTGTGTAAATTTGGTTTTGTCATGGAATATCTTGGTTTCTCCATCTATGTTAATTGAGAGTTTTGCAGGATACAGTAGCCTGGGCTGGCATTTGTGTTCTCTTAGGGTCTGTATGACATCAGTCCAGGATCTTCTGGCCTTCATAGTTTCTGGCGAGAAGTCTGGTGTGATTCTGATAGGTCTGCCTTTATATGTTACTTGACCTTTTTCCCTTACTGCTTTTAATATTCTTTCTTTATTTTGTGCGTTTGGTGTTTTGACTATTATGTGACGGGAGGTGTTTCTTTTCTGGTCCAATCTATTTGGAGTTCTGTAGGCTTCTTGTATGCCTATGGGTATCTCTTTTTTTAGGTTAGGGAAATTTTCTTCTATGATTTTGTTGAAGATATTTACTGGTCCTTTGAGCTGGGAGTCTTCTCTCTTCTATACCTATTATCCTTAGGTTTGATCTTCTCATTGAGTCCTGGATTTCCTGTATGTTTTGGACCAGTAGCTTTTTCCGCTTTTACATTATCTTTGACAGTTGAGTCAATGATTTCTATGGAATCTTCTGCTCCTGAGATTCTCTCTTCCATCTCTTGTATTCTGTTGGTGAAGCTTGTATCTACAGCTCCTTGTCTCTTCTTTTGGTTTTCTATATCCAGGGTTATTTCCATGTGTTCTTTCTTGATTGCTTCTATTTCCATTTTTAATTCCTTCAACTGTTTGATTGTGTTTTCCTGGAATTCTTTCAGGGATTTTTTCGATTCCTCTCTGTAGGCTTCTACTTGTTTATTAATGTTTTCCTGTGTTTCTCTAAGGGAGTTCTTCACGTCTTTCTTGAAGTCCTCCAGCATCATGATCAAATATGATTTTGAAACTAGATCTTGCTTTTCTGGTGTGTTTGGATATTCCATGTTTGTTTTGGTGGGAGAATTGGGTTCCGATAATGTCATGTAGTCTTGGTTTCTGTTGCTTGGGTTCCTGTGCTTGCCTCTCGCCATCAGATTATCTCTAGTGTTACTTTGTTCTGCTATTTCTGACAGTGGCTAATTTGTCCTATAAGCCTGTGTGTCAGGAGTGCTGTAGACCTGTTTTACTGTTTTCTTTCTGCCAGTATTGGGGACAGAGTGTTCTGCTTTCGTGCGTGTAGTTTTTCCCCTCTACAGGTCTTCAGCTGTTCCTGTGGGCCTGTGTCTTGAGTTCACCAGGCAGGTCACTTGCAGCAGAAAAGTTGGTCTTACCTGTGGTCCCGAGGCTCAAGTTCGCTCGCGGGGTGCTGCCCACGGGCTCTCCGAGGTGGCAGCACCCAGGAAGATCTGCGCCGCCCCTTCCGGGAGCCTCCGTGCACCAGGGTTCCAGATGGCCTCCGGTGTTTTCCTCTGGAATCAGCAATGTGTGTAGAGAGCAGTCTCTTCTGGTTTCGCAGGCGTGTCTGCCTCTCTGAAGGTTTAGCTCTCCTTCCCACGGGATTTGGGTGCAGAGAACTGTTTATCCGGTCTGTTTCCTTCAGGTTCCGGCGGTGTCTCAGGCAGGGCTCCTGCCTCACCTGGGCCCTCTCCCACGGGAGCCCAGAGGCCTTATACAGTTTCCTCTTGGGCCAGGGATGTGGGCAGGGGTGGGCAGTGTTGGTGGTCTCTTCTGCTCTGCAGCCTCAGGAGTGCCCACCTGACCAGGCGGTAAAGGTATCTCTCCCACGGGTTCTGGGAGCAGAGAGCTGCTGCGGGCGGGATCCTTGGGTGTGGGACTTCCGGTAAACACAGGACGTGCCTGGTCCTAGAGGGATTCTGCCTCTGTTGTCCCGATTCCACCCGGCAAGTCACTTGCAGCAGATAAGTTAGTCTTACCTTTGGTCCCGAGGCTCAAGTTCGCTCGCGGGGTTCTGCCCACGGGCTCTCCGCGGTGGCAGCGACCAGGAAGATCTGCGCCGCCTCTTCCGGGAGCCTCCGTGCACCAGGGTTCCAGATGGCCTCTGGTGTTTTCCTCTGGAATCAGCAATGTGTGTAGAGAGCAGTCTCTTCTGGTTTCGCAGGCGTGTCTGCCTCTCTGAAGGTTTAGCTCTCCTTCCCACAGGATTTGGGTGCAGAGAACTGTTTATCCGGTCTGTTTCCTTCAGGTTCCGGCGGTGTCTCAGGCAGGGCTCCTGCCTCACCTGGGCCCTCTTCCACGGGAGCCCAGAGGCCTTATACAGTTTCCTCTTGGGCCAGGGATGTGGGCAGGGGTGGGCAGTGTTGGTGGTCTCTTCTGCTCTGCAGCCTCAGGAGTGCCCACCTGACCAGGCGGTAAGGTATCTCCCACGGGTTCTGGGAGCAGAGAGCTGCTGTGGGCGGGATCCCGGGGTGTGGGCTTAATAAGGGTTCTTAAGCACTTTAACCTCCCTTCTAGCCCACCACCCACCAGAGTTAGTGAAAAGCTTAATAGGGAAAAGGAGGATATGGACCTGTTGAGAAATAGTTCTTTGGGGATGATTCCAATCTTTGTTGTTGGGATAACAGCAGTTTAGTTCACAGAAATCAGCAGTGGTAGCTTGATTCACTCACAAACACCATTCATGAATCAGCAATGGCAGTTCAATCCAGAAGAAACCGCACGGCTCTGCCAATTGACCGGAGTTCATGGAAGTGGCAAGTAACCACCTATCATGAGTAGTTCTTTGTTGTTTTTCTTTCTATGAAGTTAGTGAAGAAGGCAAGACAAACCAATGCCATAGACGCCACAGTGCCAGCATCAGCAAAGCCCAAGAAAGACCAGCAATGACAAGGTGATTCAATGCCATAACATCGGACCACAGTCTGTTAGGTTGTACTTATATCTTTTCCAAATATCATGTGCTCTCTCAAGCATCCACTCTAGAAAAACATCACATGCCCCTTTTCCAGGCAGCTTCCAGAAAAACACTGCATGTTTGTTCTCAGCAAAATGTCCTCCCACATGTCTTCCTCAGCAAAACATCCTCTCCTAAGACAGTTTCCAGACAAACATCACATGACACAACAAAGTCTTAAATATTTTAATTTGGCATAGATCAATATATATATTGATAGAAATTTAAGGTTATTTAAATTACATATTGATTATTTAACTATTTTATCTTGACAGAAATTTAAGGTTGTTTCGTTTGGCTGTTGTTTAGTGATAGAAATTTAAGTTTGTTTTGACTATTTTTGATATTTTGTACACAAGCAACTTATTGAAAATGTGATGTAACATTCTAGATTTATGGTTCTCATAATTATTTCTATGTGCATAGATTATTAATGTTAGAGAAAAGGGCAATATTTTTTAAGACAGAAAGGAGCATATTAAATGGAAATTTCTGGTTTCTTTAAGACTCAGTTGTGTCTTGTGATGTTCTTTTTGAAGCTGTCTTGTGAGAGGGCATGTGATGTTTTGCTGAACACAGACGTTTGACAGGGCATGTGATGTTTAGAAAGAACATAATTAGAATCCCACAGACCATGAGAGGACACTCTTAGTGTTTTTTTGCCATGCAATGCTTCTCTGTTCTTCATTGGTCTTCTCTGGTCTTCACTTCATAGAGAGAAATGTGCTAAAGAACTTCTCGTGGTATTCTGGCTGATTCTGGACAGTTCCACTGTGATGGAGCCTAACTGCTTCTGCTGGACGATGCTGCTCCTACCATTCATGTTTGGTGTTTGCTATTGATCTGGACTGCTGGTATCCTGACAACGAAGAGTGGAATCAACCCTCATCAACTACTTACTTCTAAATAAGTCCTCAACTCCCTTTTCCTATTAATCTCCTTTTTCCCTTACTTCTGGTTGGTGGGCTAGAAGGCAGGTTGAAACATTTAAGAACTCTAAATAAAATGGGTTTGAAAAGTCTAAGCCTATAAATGTTTTCTTCAGGAAGTGATTATATCACTATGTAAACTCCTCAGAATAGGTTTTTGTTTGTTTTGTTTTGTTTTGTTTGTTTGGCAGTATTCAGGATTGAGGCCAGGGGCTCATGCATGCATTACCACTCAACTAGAGTCCCAATCTGAGTGCAATGCCTCAATTTCTGTCACAGTTTTCTTCCTCTGATATCTGTTTTGTCAATGCTGAAGCTTTCTTCTCACCACTAGCAGCATAGTGAACTTTCTCCTTTCTTGATGGACATGCCATGTACATGTTGCATGTGTGTGTATGTGTGAGTGTGTCTTCGTCTATGTCTGTTGCATGCTGGGAATAAAGCCCGCAACTTTGACCATGATAGACAGATGTTCTATTATTGAACTTTATTGCCATCACCTTCAAGTACACTTTAAGTGATGTTCTCATATTTCTTGGATTTTTGTTGTTGTTTTTCTCCTACTTTATTAGTTCTTTGAGAATTTTATACAATGTATTTTTGATCACAGTCATTTCCACTTCTAAACTTTTCCAAGATCCACCCGAGTCTCTATCTGCCTACTTTGTGTTCTCCTTTTCTTTTTAAAGGAACCTATTAAGTATTATTTATGGTACCCAAATACTCTTAGATGTGTGAACTTCCAGTGAAAGTTGCTTGACTAACCAGGAGCCTCAGCATTAAAGAAAAATGACTCCTGAGACTTCTTGCCCACCTCTGCTCTACATGCTGGGATTTTGTCTGTCTTGAGCTTGTGCAGTTCTTCTGTGTAATGGCACAATGGCTATGAATTCATGTGTGTAACTACCCTGCTGTGTGCAGGAAACTCTGCTTCTTTGTGGTCAAGTACCACCTTTGGCTCTCATAATCTTTCTGCTCTACCCCCTTCTCAATGATCCCTGAGCCTTAGGAGGAAGGAGGTATGATACAGATGTCCCAATTAGGAAGGAGCATTCTACAGTGCCTTTTTGTCTACATAGTAGCTAGTTTTGGGTCTTTTTGTTAATTATCATCTACTGTAAAAATAAAATAGAGTAAAACTAACAAACAAAACCCAAAGGCTTCTCTGATGAGGGTCAAGAGGTATACTAATCTATGGGTATACTAGTAAGTCATTAGAAGTTAGTTTAACACTATGTCTATTTAGCAGAGTAGTAGTGATAGGTTTTCCCCTAGGGCCAATGACTTATCTAGTCACACTATATTTATTAGACAATGATGCCAAATATGGGCTTCAACTTTGGAGAGGACAGGAAATCTCATCAGAAATTGGTTGGTTATTTAATGGCCTATGTGATACTACTGCACCAGTGGGCATGTGTTGGCCATTATTGTAACTCACAGGGTTCACAGCTGGGTAACACTGATTATTACCAGCATTACTCTCCTTTGGTGGCATGGAGGGATATAGCACTTTCCAGTATTAGGAAAACCAGTCAGTAGGAATGAAGTTTCCATACAAGTCCCAGCTTGATTTCTCCACATTCTATTACTCAACCCAACATTCTTTAATGATAATAATCCTTGAGAAACTAGAAATACATGGGATATATCTCAGCATAATAAAGACAATATATATTAAGCCTCAGTCTACATCTTGCTAAATGGAAAAAAAAACTTCAAGCATTTTCACAAAAATCAGTAACAGGACAAGGATGTCCACTCTCCCACTTCCTGTTCAGATAGTAATTGAAGTCTTAGATGGTCAATGAAATGAATTAAGGTTATACAAGTAGGAAGGAGTCAAAGTATCCTTATTTGAAGATGATACAGTCCTATAAACAAAAGAGCCTAATGACTACACCAGAAATATCCTATAGCTGAAAAACACATTCAACAAGCTAGTCGCTCCTAGGAGTTGAAGATATCTAAAAATTGACAGAGCTCTCATTGCTCATGGATTGGTAGAATTAATATTGTAAAAATGGCCATTCTACCAAATGCCACTCACAGTTTGCTGTTATTAGAAACACCCATGCCTTTTATGTGCTTGCATTCTAGCTTGTAAGACCCCATTCATCTACCTGGATCTCCAGCTCTTCTCCTGGATGAACCCACCCAATGCCAGCAACATTGGAGTGTTTTGAGTTTTAACACTTACATTGATTTATTCATAGAGGTTCCATATTTATAACTTTTCTATGTTTCTGTATATTGCTTTCTTTTTCTATATGGTCCCTAAAATAACATTCATAACTATTATAAATACCCTGTCTTGTATTTATAAAGTCTGCACCATGCCTATGTCTGTGCTTTTCTTAACATTGTTCTTTGAGATATATTTTTGTTTTTCTCATGTCTTATTATGAGGTCAAGAGCTTTTCAGCTACCAGGAACTCAAGACAGTATATCTATAGTATATAGTATATAGTATATAGTATATAGTTTATAGCATAGAGTATATAGTATATAGAAGATAGTAGATAGTAGATAGAATATATAGTAATATACAGTAGTATATAGTAGTATATAGTAATATATAGTAACATACAGTAGTATATAGTAATATGTAGTAGTATATAGTATACAATATGTAGAACTTTATAGTGGGGCTTTATGTCAAGCTGGCTAGGAGTCTCTATTCCCTGTTTTTTCTGACTTTATGTGCCAAGTATCACTTTCATGTATCCCTTTGTGCACATTTATTCAGTTGATTCTTGTCTTTAGGATGTCCTGGGAGTTTCCTAAATAAATCAGAAGATGCTCACTTCTTTAAAAGGGTCTTCACTTACCAAATTGGAAACATAAAGATGTCACTCTGATGATTGATCCGTGTTTATGGATGTGTCTGAGAACATTTACGCAGAATTAGAAACTGATATGAATGTGAGAAGTATCTGCTAATAGACTGGGACCCAGTGTTGTAAAAGTGAAGAAGAGAGCCCTGAGACAAGCATTCTCTCTCTCTCTCTCTCTCTCTCTCTCTCTCTCTCTCTCTCTCTCTCTCTCTCTCTCTCTCTCCCTTCCCCTCACTCCCTCTCTCTTCCCTTCTCCCCCTCTCTCTTCTCCTTCTCCTGCTTTCTGTTGCCCATTGCTCTGAGGTTCTGCTCTCTCAGACCCTCTGCCTTGATGTCCTGCCTCACCATAAACCTGAAGCAACAAAGCCAGCCAACCATGAACTGAAACTTCTGAAAACATGACCATTATATACTTCCTACCCTTTAGTTTGCTTTCCTTTTTAAGATTTTAAAAATTATTTTATTAATTCTTTGAGAATTTTACACAATGAATTTTGATCATATTTACAAAAGCGTTTTGATCATAGTCTCACACTCAAACTCCTCCCAGAGTTTCATTTGTCTGTTTGCTTGCTTGCTTTTTTGTTTTTATTTATTATTTATTTTTTATATTTATGAATGCTTCTATATTTATAGTTTATTAAGCCTTGGCTATGCTGTCTTCTCCCTTCCCTGCCCTCTTCCTTAATCTTATTGATTTGCTATTTTCACATTTATCTTTTCTTAATTGGATATTTTATTTATTTACACAGTTATCCTCTTTCTTGGTTTCACCTCTGCAAACTTCCTATCCCATCACCCCTCCCCCTGCTTCTATGAGAGTGCTTCCCACCCATTCACCCACTCCCTCCTGCCTCACTGACCTAGTACTCCTCTACAAGGAGGCATCAAGCCTTCACAGGACCAAGGGCCTCCTCTCCCATTGACGACAGATAAGGTCTCTTCAGCTCCTTCAGCCTTTCCCCTAATTTCTCCATTGGGGTCCCTGTGATCAGTCTGATGGTTAGCTTTGATGCATCCACATCTGTATTGGTCAGAATCTGGCAGAGCTTCTCAGGAGACAGCTGTATCAGGTTCCTGTCAGCATGCACTTCTTGGCATCAGTAATAGTGTCTGGGTTTGATGTCTGCGTGTGGGATGGATACCCAGGTGGGGCCGTCTCTGGATGGCCTTTTCTTCAGTCTCTGCTTTATTCTTTGTCCTTGTATTTCCTTTAAATGGGAACAATTCTGGGTTAACATTTTGGAGATGGGCTGGTGACCCCAATCCCTCAATGGGGGAGGGGAGCATTCCTAACCTCTGAGTATGGTCTCTACAGGGTCTCCCTGCCCTTTGTGGGGCATTTCAGCTGATGTCACTCTCATGGGGTCCTGGAAGGCTCTTGCTTTCCTGGCATCTGGGACTTTCTGGTTGCTGCCTCTAGTTTCCCATCCCCCACTGCTACACACCTCTGTTCAATATCCTGACCCTCTGTACATCTCCTCTGTCTCCTCCCATACAGTGGTAAAAACCTCAGTAGTTCAAAATAATAAACTAATAGAAAAAAGTAAATTTTTGTCAATATATTTGAGAATCTAATTGTAATGAAAAATTCTTAGATATGCCCATATAGTCAAAGTATTAAGGAAGAAATAGAAAATATTAATAGGTCTATACTTCTTCAATATACTGACATTATTTTTGAAGTTTCTTGGAGGATCAGAATTCTGAGTCAAAATGGCTTCATCGTTAAATTGTCTTAAATTTTTACTAAACTAGCAACCAATTCTAAACCAATTCCTCTGGGAGTACCAACTGTGAAGAGGGTCCTCAAGGTGGAAGGACATAGCATTTTTCCAGGTTAAAGAAAACAATATCATAGAGAGGAAAGTTTCCTTAAACAGTAGGTGACATTGCTATTCAGTGTGAAGATAGGAGTCATACTAAATTAAAGTTTGGGGGATAAAGACAAAGAATTGGGAAGTTTTCAAGGAAGGGAGAGACAATTGTTCTCTCTCCCAATATCAGGATTTACTGGACAGCTGGGAGTGGTCATGAGACAGTGTAGGAAAAAAGGACACTGAACCAAGCAGAGTTTTGGACAAACTGACCTGAAACTGAAGTTCTGCTGTGCCAAACATATGAAGGTGTACATATGTATGGTGTCCTAGGGGCAGCTGCGAAATCAGGAGACACATAAACATGGAGATGGCCTCACTGCTCTAGCGGGGACAGGATGTATTCTCCATTCTTCAGGACATTAGACCTTTCAAGGTCTCGGTGCTAGGGAGTGTCCTTCTCTTGCCCTCAGTGACATTGCAGGGACAAATTTGCCTCTTCTGACGTGAGCTCTTGAGAGTGTTCCCATCACCTCCAGAGCCTGCACCTTGCCTGGCTGCTCCTTATCTGCGGCACGACCATCCCTGTCCTGTCTTCTCCTGCTCATCTCCACCAAATAAAATCAGTTACGTTTGTTTCTTAAAGACAAGAAAGGAGAAGAGGGACCAGTTGGGAAGAATAAGTGCAAGTAGGAGAGGAAAATGAGACTTTGTAGCCAGTTGAATATGGACTAATACATTATATATAATGCATATATCACATATAATTGTACATAACATAATACTTTATATACAAAATATAGTAATATATAAAATATACAAGTATATATTACAGACAATATACATATTACATATAATATATAATTTAATATATAAGTATATGTAATTTATTAGGTCATATATAATATGAAAATGTCATAATGAAATCGATTAGATAATTAATATATACAAATAAAAACTAGAAAAAATGTGTTTTTATGGAGAAAATGTGAATTTTCTTTGTTTTACTGCTTGAGATTAGGTCTTTCATGCAGGACCTTTCTCTCACCTTCCCAAACACATTAAGAAGACAATTAAGTCCAAGAGAGAAACACCGCCTGAGCCCCATTATACCCAAGAGTTTTCCTCTTCACCACAGAGTAAAGGATCATTTAACTTTTCTGATTATTTCAGTGGGCTAGCTGAGAGATTTATAAACTGACAGTGGGATTTCTTATAGACATTCCAGATAACGAGGAGAACAACATTGTGTTTAGTGTGGGAGGGGCCCAGCCCCTGAAATGTTGTTTACCAAATCGCCAGCCGGATCTTATCACCGTCAAACAGATTTACTTTTTCACACACATTATTTTTCAGAGGCATCTGAAATTCAATGTGGGTGCTGAACCTTCAAATATGTTTGACAGAGTTTGTCTGCTGGAAAACTAAATAGCATTGAACTTGAAATGTACTTCCCCCCGGACTATCTAAATCAGACTTTCAGCAGGACACAGCTAGGATGAAGTGGCTTCTCTCCTTCCATTTTCAGTCTCGGAGTGAGGCAGGAGGAAGCCCCGCTGACCTTGCGGCTGCCTCCAGCCGCTCTGTGGCCAGCCTCTTTGTAAGGGTGAATTGATGGTTTTATAATAGCTGCATAGCCGGTACTGCTGAAGTCGTTTGAAGAAAGGGAATGTGTAATTTTACAAGGCCCCTAAGATGCCTGATTTCTACCTATTAAAACTATAAAATTTCAAAAACGCTGGCCAAAACACATAATCAAAAGCCCATTTCCTAACTGGTAGTTGAGGTGGCCTCATTCCCTCCCGTTCCTCTTTCCTCCATGGTGTTCCCTCCTTCTCCTCCTCTTTGATTCCTCTCTGGTTTCCTCTTCTTTGTTTAGAAATTTTCAGATATAGTTTCTTTAGAATACTTCTTTCCTATAGACTATAAGTTTCAGGAAGCCTCGTCTTCCTTCCTCTCAACTGATTTTCTAATTTTCCTTGTGTTTTTTTTTTTTTTTTTTTTACACACTGGATGTTTAGGAGTACCTTGCCTAGTTTCTGTTTATGCATTTTTTTTAAATGTATTTATTTACTCACTTTACATCCCAATAGCAGTGTTCTCCTCCTGTCATCCGCTCATGAAGCCCCTTTCCCATTCCACCCTCCTCCCATTACCCACCTCATCCTGCCACTCCCATCCCCTCATCTCTGACCCCCTCACCTCCACCTCCAACCCCCACTCCACCTGGGATACACCCTCTCCACTGAAGCCAGACAAGGCAACCCAGTTAGGAGAATGGGACCTGCAGGCAGGCAGGCAGGCAGGCAGGCAGGCAGGCAGGCAGGCAGGCAGGCAGGCAGGCAACATACTCAGGGACAGCCCCTGCTCCAGTTGTGAGGACCCCCAAGAAGACATCTGCTACATATGTGCAGGGAGCCTAGGTCCAGCTTGTGCTCCCTCTTTGGTGTTTGGTTCAGTGACTGGAAGCCCCCAAGGGTTCAAGTTAGTTGACTCTGTTGGTCTTCCTGTGGACTCCCTGCCTCTTTGGGTCCCTCAATCCTCTCCCCAACTCTTCCATAAGCCTCCCTAAGCTCTATCAAGTGTTTGACTGTGGGTCTCTGCATCTTTTTGCATTGGCTACTGGGAGGGGCCATTATGGGAGGACAATTATGTTAGGCTCCGGTGGACAGGTAACCATTCCGTTGTTGGGGGACCTGAGTGAAGAAGACCAAGGTGTGCATTTACTACACATGTGCAAGGGCCCTAGGTCCAGTCTGTGTTTGCTCACTGGTTGGTGGTTCAATCTCTGGGAGCTCCCAAGGGTCCATGTTAGTTGATTCTGTTGTTCTTCCTGTGGAGTCCCTGTAGTCTTTGGGTTCCTCAATTCTTCCCCAAATCTTCCATAAGACTCCCCAAGCTCCATCTAATGTTTGCTTGTGAGTGTCTGCATATCTTTCCATTGGCTGCTGGGTGGATCCTCTCAGAGGACAGTTTTGCTAGGCTCCTGTCTGCAAGCATAGCAGAGTGTCATTAATAGTGTCATAAATTGGTTTTTGCCCATGGGATGATTCTCAAGTTGGGCCAGTCATCAGTTGGCCCTCCCCTCTCTGCTCTGCCTTTGTCCCTGCACCTCTTGTAGGCAGGACACATTTTGGGTCAAACATTTTGTGGTAGGTTGCTGTTCTTATCCCCCCCCCCGGGGGTCCTTCCAGGCAATAGGAAGAGACAAATTCAGGATCCATATCCCTGGCCACTAGGGGTCTCAGCTAGGGTTGCCCCAATATGCTCTCAGGGACCTCTCTCCATCTCAGGAATCTCACATGTCCTAGGTATTGCCCCTCCCTGCCAGTTTCCTTTCCCTCTCCCTAGCTCTACCTCTATCTGCTCTCCTCCAACCATGCCTTCCTCCCCATTCCCTTTCTCACTCAGTTCCCTTTCTCCATCCACCTCCAATATCTATTTTATTTCACCATCTGAGAAAGATTCAACTATCTTCCCATGGGCCCTCCTTGCTCTTTGGCTCCTTTGAATCTGTTGATTATAACACGGTTAACCTGTAATTTATGGCTAATATCCATTTATGTGTCCTTTTGTCTTTTTGGGTCTGGGTTACCTCACTCCGAATGATATTCTCAAGTTCCATCCATTAGCCTACAAATTTCATGACGTCCTTGCCTTTAATGGCCAAGTAGTATTTCATTGTGTAGATGTACACATTTTCTTTATCCATTCTTCAGTTGAGGGACATCTAGGCTTTTTCCAGTTTCTGACTATTTCAAATAAAGCTGCTATGAATATAGTTGAGCAAGAGTCTTTGTGGGAGGGTGGAACATCCCCCCATTTGGTTGTATACCCAGGAGTGGAATAGCTGGGTCATGAAGTAGAACTAATCCCAATTTTCTGAGAAATCACCAAATTGATTTCTAAAGTGGTTATACAAGTTTGCACTCACCTAGCAATAGTGGAGTCTTCCCCTTGCTCCACATCCTCAACAGCATGTGCTGTCCCTTGAGTTTTTTATGTTAGGTACTGTGATTGGTTTGAGGTGGAATCTCAGGGTCTTTTTGATTTGCATTTCCTTGATGATCAGGGACATTGAACATTCCTTTAAGTGCTTCTGGGCCATTTGAGATTCTCCTGCTGAGACTTTGTAGCTCTGTACCACATTTTTAAATTGGGTTATTTGATTTGTTTATTCTTTATATATTTTGGATATTAGCCCTATATCAGATGTAGGGTTGGTTAAGACATTTTCCCAACCTGTAGGCTGTTGTTTTGTCCTATTGACAGTGTCCTTTGACTTACAGAAGCTTTCCAGTCTCACGAAGTCCCATTTATTAATGATTTATCTTAGTGCCTGAGCCATTGATGTTCTGTTCAGAAAGCTGTCTGCTGTACTGACAAATTCAAGGCTACTCCCCACTTTCTTTTTTATTTGATCAAGTGTATCTGGTTTTATGTTGGGGTCTTTGATCCATTTAGGCTTGAGTTTTGCACAGGGTGATAAATATGGATCTATTTGTATTCTTCTACATGCAGACATCCAGTTATATAAGCACCATTTGTTGAAGATGTTCTCTCCCATTGTAGTGTTTTGGTTTCTTTATCAAAAAAAGTAGGTGTTCATAGGTGTGTGGGTTTATTTCTGTGTCTTCAATTCAATTCCGTTGATTAACCTGTGTGTTTCTATACCAATACCATGTGATTTTTATTACTATTTCTCTGTACTACAACTTGAAGTCAGAGGTGGTATTACCTGAAGAGATTCTTTTAGTGTTCAGGATTGTTTTAGCTATCCTGGGCTTTTTTGTTTTTCCATATGAAGTTGAGAATTGTTCTTTCAAGTTCTATAAAGAATTGTGTTGGAAATTGATGGGAATTGCATTGAATCTGTAGATAGCTTTTGATAAGATGGCCATTTACACTACATCGATCCTACCAATCCATGAGCATGGGAAATCTTTCCATCTTCTGATATCTCCCTTGATTTCTTCATTAATAGACTCGAAGTTCTTTCTCTTGCTTTGTTAGTTTCAGCAAGATATTTTATATTATTTGTGGCTATTGTGAAGGGTGTTGTCTCTCTAACTTCTGTTTCAGAAGGTTTATCATTTGTATAAAGGAGGGCTACTGATTCCTTTGACTTAATTTTGTATCCACTAACATTGCTGAAGGTGTGTATAAGCTTATAAATATCTGTTAGAATTTTTGGGGTCACTTATGTATACTATCATATTGTCTGTGAATAGCAATACTTTGACTTCTTCATTTTCAATTTGTATCTCCCTGGTCTCTTTTAGTTTTCTTATTGTTCTAGCTAGAACTTCAAGTACTATATTGAAGAGATACAGAGAGAGTGGACAGCTTGTCTTATTTCCTCCCTGATTTTAGTGGAATTGCTTTAAGTTTCTCTCCATTTAATTGGATGTTAGCTATTGGCTTACTGTATTTTGCCTTTATTGTGTTTAGTTATGCACCTTGTATTCCTGATCTCTCCAAGACTTTTAACATGAAGTCTGAATTTGTCAAAGGCCTTTTCAACATCTAATGAGATGATCATGTTTTCTTTTTCTTTCAGTTTATTTTTATTGTGGACTAAGTTAATGGATTTTCACATGAACCACCTGTGCATCCCTGGGATGAAGCCTACTTGATCATGGTAGATGATACCTTTGATATGTTCTTGGTTTAGGTTTGTAAGTATTTTATTGAGTATCTGCATCAATATTCATGAAGGAGATTGGTCTGAAATTTTTTCTTTGTTGAGTCATTTTGTGGTTTAGGTATCAGGGTGACAGATGCTTCATAGAATGAGTTTGGCAGTGTTTCTTCCATTTCTAGTTTGTGGACTAGTTTGAGGAGTATTAATATGAGATCTTCGAAAGTCTGGTAGAATTCTGCATTCTGGCCCTGGGCCTAGTTTTGATTGGAGGACTTTTAGTGACTTCTTCTATTATTTTTTAGGGGTTATAGGACTATTTAGATAGTTTACCTGATATTGATTTAACTTTGGTAATTTTTATCTGTCTAGAAAATCATCCATTACATTTAGATCTTCCAGAGTACAGGCTTTTGAAATAAGACCTAATGATTCTTTGAATTTCCTCAGCGCCCATTGTTATATCTCTCTTTTCATTTCTGATTTTGTTAATTTGGGTACTGTCTCTCTGAGTTTTAGTTAGTTTAGCTAAGGGTTTGTCTAACTTGTTGATCTCAAAGAACCAACTCTTGGTTTTAATGATTTTTTTGTATTGTTCTTTTTATTTCTAATTGATTGATTTCAGCCCTGAGTTTGGTTATTTCCTGACATCTACTCATCTTGGATGTATTTTCTTCTTTTTCTTCTTCCCCTTCTCCTCCTCCTCCTCCTGCTTATTATTATTATTCTAATTCTATTCTTATTCTTATTCCTCTTTTTCTAGAGCCTTCAAGTGTACTTTTAATTAGTTAACATGAGTATTCTCCAATTTTTTTATGAAGGCACTCAGTGCTATGAACTTTCCTCTTAGCATGGCTTTCATTGTGTCCCATAAGTTTGGGGATGTTGTGACCTCATTTTCATTAAATTCTAGAAAGCTATCTGTTGTGTTTAATTTTAAAAGTCCATGGTAGCTCTGGCTAGATTCAGTAGCCACCTGTTTTTCTTTCCCCAATGCTGAAAATGGCCATCTGGCCCTGGTTCACATGACTGGCTTGCTAAACTGCCTAGACCCGCCCTTCCTGTGAATGACTGGTGCTACCACTTGCACTGCATGGACTGACTGCCCTGGTGATTGCCTACACTTTCTACCAATGACCACTCTGTGGTTTTGCTCTCTCTCTTGCCTACCTAAATTGTTGCAAATGGAAAACACCAGACAGCCTTAATATTTAATATAGGCCAGATTTGTATTGGTAAATCTCCAACCCCAGTAAGCCCATGCAAAGAACACACAACTCAGTTATAATATTTGTAAGCTGCACACCTAGATTGGGCAGATCTACCACTATACTACTCTATTTTCCAGCTATGAGATCCCTTGCTACTTGAGGATTCTCCAGACCACATGGTTCTGCTCCATCTTCCATCTCCTCTTCCTCTCTTTCCATCTCTTCCATAATCGTCATCACTTCCTCCTTCTTCTCTCTCCTTTAAAACTTCCAGCTCCACCTTTCCCTTCCACTGCCTGATCACAGGCTCTAGCATTTATTTGACCAGTTAAAATGGGGAGAAGGTTCACACAGAATCACTGAGTATGTGATCCTCTTCTTATCAGGGGCAATCCATCTCAAAATATAAATAGCACCAGGGCAATCCACAACTGTCTTTGAGTCACTTCTTTCTTTCTTTCTTCCTTCCTTCCTTTCTTCCTTCCTTCCTTCCTTCCTTCCTTTCTTTCTTTCTTTCTTTCTTTCTTTCTTTCTTTCTTTCTTTCTTTCTTTCTTTCTTTCTTTCTTTCTTTCCAGTGATCATTGTGTAGATTTCTGTTCAGTTTCCATGAGCATGTAGACTTTCTTCTATTTTTGTTGTTGTTGAAATCCAGCTTTAATCAATGGTAAGCTGACAAGATGAAAGGTTTATTTAAGTGTTCTTGTATCTGCTAAGGCTTGCTTTGTGACCAGTTATATGGTCAATTTTGATTCCATGAGATTCCATGAGGTTCTGAGAAGAAAGTATATTCTTGTGTGGTTGGGCAAAATGTTTTATAGATATCTGTTAGGTTCATTTGAGTCATAAGCTCTGTTAGTTTCATTATTTCTCTGTTTAGTTTCTGTCTTGATGACCTGTTCATTGGTGAGAGTGTGATGTTGAAGTCTCCCACTATTAATGCATGGAATTCAATGTGTAATTAAAGCTTTAGTGATGTTTCTTTTACAAATGCAGGTACCCTTGCATTTGGGGCATAGATGTTCAGAATTGAGACATCATCTTGGTGGATTTTTCTTTTGATGAGTATGAAGTGTCCTTCCCTATATCTTTTGATTAACTTCAGTTGAAAGTGTATTTCACTTGATATTGGAATGGCTTCTCCAGCTTGTTTCTTGGGTCCTTTTGCTTGGAAAACTTTTCCAGGTGCTTTACTTGTAGGTAATATCTATCTTAGTTGCTGAGATGTATTTCCTGTATACAACGGAATGTTGGATTCTTTTTATATATCCATTCTGTCAGCCTGTTTTTTAAATTGGACAATTGAGTCCATTGATGTTGAGAGATATCAATGACCAATGATTGTTAATTCCTGTTATTTTGATGGTGGTGCTGGTAGTGTGTGTGTGTGTGTGTGTGTGTGTGTGTGTGTGTGTGTTTCTATTTTACTAATTTTAATGGTGTGAAATTATTTATTTCTTGTCTTTTATTGGATTACTTAGACTCATTGGGTTGGAGTTTTCTCTCTAGTATAAACTATACAGCAGGGCTAGTTGAAAATTTTTGTTTAACTTCAGTTTTGTCATGGAATATCTTGGTTTCTCCATCTATGTTGATTGAAAGTTTTTCTAGATAGAGTAGTCTGGGCTGGTATCTCTTATGGTCTGCAAGATATCTGCCAAGGCTCTTATGGCTTTAAGAGTCTCAGTTGGAAAATTGAGTGTAATCCTTACATATCTGCATTTATATGTTACTTGTTGCAGTGATTATTTTTAAAAACATCTGGACCTTTTATCCCATGCTAATGCTGGTACTTGTGGGGCCCACATGACACTGTGGGGCTCCTCTATCTCAGCACCTCCATGCTACCTCCAAGTACTCTCTGAGCCAGGTAGACTGTGAGCATTTTAGCATGCCACCTTGCCATGCTGCTTTCACTCACAGTTCCCTTGGTGGATTGTTACCATGCCGGGCATACAAATCCCAATTCCATGATGGCCTTGGTCTGTCCTGCCACCACACTTTCTCTTGAACTCAATTAAGTTACCACATGAAAGAACACACCACACAATAACCTCTGATCCAATTGATAAGATATAAATTTGCCCATCTACACAGCACAAAATCCTGTACACACTTATCTCTTAAAAAATATTCATAACAACCTGTATCTATGCACAGAGAAGAATCTTAACATCTGCTGCCATGTTATCCCCACTCCTTCTCCTTGCTCTGGCTCCTTCTCTTTCTAAAACTTTGTTCCTACTATCCTTCCTTCTCATCCTATGATTGGCTTTTTTTTAAATCTTGTCTGTCTTCACCTGCATAATGACATCAACCTACAGTAACTTACCATTTTCCCTTGCAGCTTTTAATATTCTTTCTTTGATCTGTACATTTAGTGTTTTGATTATTATGTGGAGGGAGGATTTTCTTTGCTGCTTCATTCTGTTAAACTTCTTATACATTTCTCTTCCTTTAGATTTGGGACATCTTCTATGATTTCCTTGAAGATGTTTTCTGGGTCTTTGAGCTGGGAATCTTCTCCTTCCTCTATTCCTATTATTCTTAGGTTTGGTCATTTCATAGTGTCTTAAATTTTCTGAATATTTTATATCTTGAGCTTTTTAGATTGTATATTTTCTTTGATCAGTGTATCAGTTTCTTCTATCTTATCTTCTATGACTGAGACTCTTTCCACAATTCTGTTGGTGATGCTTGCATCTGTAGTTCCTGTTCACTTTCCTAGGTTTTCCATCTCCAGGAATGGCTGTTTGTGTTTTCTTTATTGCTTCTATTTTCAGGTTCATGTCTTATACAGTTTTATTCATATCATTCACCTGTTTTTGTTGTATTTTCCTGTATTTCTTTATAGGTATTGCTTCTTCTTCCAATCCCTCTACCTGTTTGAATGTATTTTCCTGTATTTCTTTAAAGAATTAATTCACTTCCTCTTTAAATGCTTCAATCATCTTTACAAGACTGATTTAAGATCCTTTTCTTCTGCTTCAGTTCCTTTAGGATATCCAGGGCTTGCTTTAGCCAGCTTGGCTCTGGTGGTGTCATATTGCCTAGGTTCTTGTTGATTGTATTCTTAAGCTGTCCTTTAAGTATATGGTTCTCCTGGTGGTAGCTGGATGATCCTGATGGCAGCAGGACTTCTTGGGAGAATTGTGGCCTAGACAGTGAAGGTCAGGGATCTATCTAATCGTCCTGGATGTGCCTCAGGCAGACCTCACTGGTTAGGGATTGGTGGGGAATTTTACAAGTTGGAAATTCTTGGGACTCCTACAGGCCTCTCTGCTGGCTCTGCTCTACTCCAGGAGGACCAGACTTGGAGGGAATTGGTGGTGCAGGTCTCCAAGTTGGGTATCCTTGGGGGCCCAGTAGGCTCTATTTATGAATCTTGAGCTTGGCTTCTTTTATTGAGTTCTCCATTCAGAAAATATAAACTTCCTAAGATTCTAGCTTTCTAATATTGACTGGGACTTGTTTTAGAGCCTGGGCTATGTCATCCAGCTACCATTCTGAGTACCAGGGTACAACTGTCTATTCTGATGTCACTGTTGGTTTTCTGTACAAAGCTTTTCTCCTTCACTCCCTATTAACTTGAAATACTGAGAATTTTTATTGTCTGTAATTTTTGTGATATTGCCTTTTTGCATTTGAATGACTTTTCCCACTGTACTACCTTGCTATTCATATGGAAATTATTTGTCTAGATTTGGAAATAAATTGCTGTCTTTACCAATAAAAAAGCAGGACATCTCTCTCATTTTACTACACCTCGAAGGCCAGTGTTCCTTGTTCTGTGTAGTAGAAATGAACTGGGCAGGCATAATTTGATGGTTTCCTGTAGCAGATTGCCTAGTTTATAATATAGCCTATCTTATACTATAGATTCCTCCTTCCTTGTCTTTGTGTGTATATCACCTGCCCTAGGTGTGTGAACATCACCTCCACTGGTCTGCTCACTGAGCATCCTTTGTCTTCTCCTGTCTCATCTTGCAGTGTGACTTGACTAATGCAGCCTGACTTGACTTCCTACTTGGGTTTTGGGTCACCAAACACAAACATCCTTTTACTTTAAGAGGCCTTCCTTTGTGAGGAGAAGTCTATAAGAACTTTATTTTTTTTAACTAAAAGTAGAAATAAAAAATGTTTAAGTCTTTTTATGAAAGATTCAATAACCATGTATGAGAACAGATCTATGACTTCTAGGGAAATTTTAAATAGACAAAGCTCACATAAGGGAAGCTTGTGTGTTCAAGTTTAAAAGGGTTCAGAGAATCTGCACAAGAAGATGTCTAGGAAGTCTGCAAGTGTCTTTGAGGATTTGAATAGCATGGCGCACACAAACATCAGTACTGGCTGTTCGAAAGCTCTGACATCATTAGAGCACTTTATGAGAGGAACTAGATTCTCACATTCAAATTTGAATATCGAATTATAAACTAAATTTCAGAGTATGCCTAGGGATAAACAAACATGGTCAATATAAGGAGGATGTGATTTTGTTTGGTTTGGTTCTGGCTTTTGGTTTTGTTTTCTCTAGTGCTTGGAATGGAACCCAGGTCCTGGAACATTCTAGGAAAGTTCCCACTACTGTGCTTTAGCCCTAGTTCCTCAATAGAGGAGTAATAGTAATGTGTAATTGTGTTAGGAGTCAAAATGCCTTCATATCAAGTCATTTCAATTAGTCTATAATGACCTTTATTATATAAAATTAGAAAAACTATAGTCAGAAATTTCTTGTTTGAAAGGAATACTATCAGGCCAAGGAAAGACAAGAGCTTTCTTTCTTTCTGATGCTGGAAGGGTAAGACACAATGGAGTCAACACTGTGGAGATGTCTTTGGAAAGCCCATCTGAATAGCTGTGTTATTTATCTTCGGTAACGAGCTCCTCCATTTATGAGAACATGTTTAATGGTTCAGTAAAGTTGTCAGGTGAGTAGGTTACACATTTTCCTTCCATGACACTTCTTTATTTTCACTAAGTCATCTGTTTGGGCCAGATGCTGGCAGAATACATCTTTAGAAATGCTGTGTGCAATGTTGATGTTTCATCAGCACACATCTTCCTCTTATTTTCTTCAGGCAACAGGTGCTGGAAAAATGTCTCTGTGTGAGTTAGAATGGCCCAGGTTCTTGGTAGTCCCCCACTCAGACCCCAAGAACTGTGACTTTGGGTTGCTTAATTAATCTTCCAAGTGTCTGTACCACCTGCCCCAGGCATTGCCGTACCACTCATTACAAGCGTGTTTCCAATACCTACTCCTGACTTGTCTTCACTAACTGCTTCAGACATATCCATACCACCTGTCTGAGTGGTTTGTTTACATCACCCTTTCCAGGCAACTCTATACCACCTGCTCCAGGCATGGTGTTACCACCTGCTCCTGGGGTATTTATACTTCCCTCTCCTGGCATGGCTATACCATCTGCTCCAGAAGTGTCTATACCACCAGGTTTTCCCTCTATTACCACTCTGGGTTTGTCTACACTACAAGCTTCAAGTGTGTCTACACCAGTCTCACCAGCTTTATCTAATTACCTGATCTGCCTTAAAAGCAAAAGGTACAAGTCTGTTAAAAGCGAAACAAGTTCATTTTTTTTAAAAGTGAGTATTACAATCCCTTCTCAACACCAAATTACTAGATGGTGCATATTTAACAACACAGCATGTGTGACTTCTGGGATTTATTAGGCTAGCTCTAGATGACTCTTTCAGAGTCTGTGTACATGCTATGACTTAGTGAGACAGTAATGTCCTGGTGTGGGAGGATTGAATCTCCTGTGTCTCCTTACTGGATATTGATTCTAACTGGCTGGTGGTACTCGTTACTTTTTTAAATCTAATTTCTTTCCATAGATTGTTCAATGTAATAATTTCATGTCTGTAACATTAGATGGGTAGATTTACCTCTGTGCTGGCTAATTTTTATGTTAACTTGACACAAACTAGAGTTGTTTAAGAGTAGGAACCTCAATGGAGAAGATATCTTCATCAGATCAGGCTGTGAGCAAGCCTGTACAGCATTTCCTACTGGCTATGAAAGCTAAAGTGTTCTGCCCATTGTGGATGGTGCCATCCATGAGCTGGTGGTCCGGGTTGAGGAACCTGTGGGGAGCAAAACAGTGAGCAGAACTCTGCATCAGCTCCTGCATTCAGGTTCCCTGCCTTTATTTTCTCCCCTGACTTTTCTGGAATGTGGACTACAAGAAATAAACTGAAATAAACCCTTTTCTCAAGTTGCTTTTGGCCATGGTGTTTTATCATAGCAATGGATACCTAACTAAGAGGTCCCCCATATAGTTTACAGTGATTCTGTGACTAATGTTTAAGACCAAAACCACAAGCCCTCCATCTTTGCCCATGTTCTCCAGGTGCTGGCACCGCACAGGCAGAAACTGACTTTCCCTCTTGCTCTTGGAACACCCTGCAGGTCTGCACTGAGAGCTCAGATTCCCAGCGGTGCTCGCTCGCTCGCTTTCCATCCTGCTGTTCTTGGGCATCATCAAATGTGCTCTAAGGGCTACAGTACAAACCTAACTCTGTGTTCATGTTACCTGCAGTGAACAGACTCTACTGTCACCTTGTCTCTTGTCACAGTAATCACAGAGGATGGGCAGTGAGTTATCAGCTTTGTCCCTTGTAACTAATTCCTAGAAAAATTATTCAAATGCTCTAAGTTACAACTATACTTAGGAGATGGGATGAACAATTTCATCATGACAGTGTACATAGGAACTCCCTCATAAGTAAAAGTCCATTCTAATTCAATGTGACTCAAATTTTGCAGTTATTTAGAACACCAATATCCAGTTATTCTCCAACTCTGAGATTCCCAAGCACTTGTGTCTTAAAGAAGCTGACTGTTGTTCCTAGTGGCAGATAACTAGAATTCAATGTGTGTGCTCTGGTTATAGGCCAGTGGATTTGACATTTCCTTAGTTACTCAGAACAGCCTGCGTCTGGACTGGGTCATCTTTAAGCTTACAATACAAGATGAATTAAATTTGATGGTACCATTAATACACATGAAGCAACTATTAGACTGTAATTTATTCTGATTTTCAGATGTCAAAGTATCTTTAAGAAACACACAATTCCCCTTTAAATATCTGTTTATTTCTTATCAACGTATCTACATCAATTCTTCAGATATTAGCTTTTTAATCTATAATAAAAATAAGTGAGTGTGGATTTCTCTGGGGATTTCTGCAGAGATCTAGCTTTATGCCTAGCACCTAGCTGGCCCATGCCCACCACTCTTAGGATTTCTCCAGTCCTAAACATGTCCTGTCTGGGTTACAGTCCCCTTTGTCCCCTCTATTCCTTAAATAGTGAGTTTTTGTAATATTCTTTCACTATTCATTAACAATTCCTGTGAACTTCTATGCCTTCATCTGACCCACAGCTCAGATTATTATTTGAATTGCCTCATTAAATAAAGTGCTATTATGTATGGACAGCTTGTTATGGATAGCAGGGAAGCTGACAGAGGCAGGGCCTGAGCCCCCGTGCTGGTGGTTAGGGTGAAACAGGAGAGGCATGTGTGCAGCTCATCTGTGCTTCCTGGCAGATAGAGGAGTGTGCACACCAAGGAGCTGGTGAGTGGGAGCTGAACATCGATTCCCACTGGCTCCTTTCACCTCTGTAAACAAAATCCTCACCCTGTGAAGGGATTTAGAACTCATCAGTTCTAAACTCTCCCCATGTAGACACCACCCAGTCACTCGACCAAGGTCACATTGCCTTTATAGAGGGGGCAAAAATCCAATTTCAGACATGAATCCTCTTCTGTTTAGATATAAAGGATGATTGGATGACCGCTGTGCAATAGCTGTCTTCATATTGGAGGGCATAGTCTTTGTATTTAATGGGTCTAGGTCTAGAATGAGGACGGGCCAAGTAGCAGGCCTGGCAGCTCGCCATCACCTAGCAAGCATTGCTGCATGCAGAAGGAATCCTGTGCTTAGGAAAGAACAACTCAGGGATGTGCTTCTCCAGGATGAGCAGGGCTTCTTCAAGGTAAGCCATGTTCCTTCACAATGGAAAGAATTTCCTCCGAGAGGATGGCTTATTCAGACTGAACAGCATTTTCTCTGCATGAACAGTTCTTAGAGTGGACAGAGTTTCCTCAGTGGACAGTTTTCTCAAAGTGGACCAAGGTTCCTCACAGTGGACAATGTTTCATGATAAAATGTTTCCTCATCTCGAACAGCATTTCCTGACAGTACACGGAGTTTCTTTACAGGGGGCAGCGTTTCCACGGGGTGGACAGGTTTTCCTCAGAATAAAGAGAATTTTCTGAAACTAAATAGTATTTCTCCAGGATGGATATCATTTTCTCAGTACAAAGTTCCTGAGGGAGGGTAGAATTCCCACGGTTGGTGCATGATGGGCATATGCTAAGTGATAGCTCTAGTTCTCTTTTTACTTTTTGTTTTGAAACAGGATCTCAATAAGTTACAAGATTGTCATTGAACTTATTCTTTACCCTAAGAAGGTTAGAACTTATGAGGTTCCTGAGCCTTCTGAGCAGTCGGGATTAGAGGTGTGAACCACTAGGTCCATATAGAGAACTGTCACAGCAGCATTTTCGTGTTGATGTAATTTGACTCATGGGTTTATTTAATTTTTATGTTGATTCTTCATCGATGACTAAACTGAAACATTTATTCATATTATTATAATTTTTGCTTGGGTTGTGTTAAGAAAATGGGTATGTGACAAATTACGGGGTTTGTGGCAGCTTGATCAGGTGGACCAGAAGACTTAAGTCCTGTACTGGAGATTATTTTTTTCTCGCTTCCAAACCCTGCCTTTTCTCCTCATCCCTACTGGCAGGGCTCAAGATTTCTGAGACTGAGACAATGCTGTGGCCCCAAGCAGATATGGCCTGACCCAGTCTCTGCCAAGCTTCAGAGCCTTTTCGTTCTCCCTCTGAATTTCTAAGGCCAAGAGGTTGCTATAGCCCTGGCATTCTAGCTTGGGACCACACCTCCTCATGGATCACATACTGACTTACTAGGTAGTGATATGGAGAGCATAGTCAGTCTTCCTGAGGAAAGAAAATACTCTGAAGTACTTAATGAGATGTCTCTGGGTTTACACATGCATGTAACACTTGGGTTTTTGAAGAACAGACCCCTGATAGGGCACGTGGCCTTGGCAACCAACAAAGTCCTTAGATTTCAGTTTCTTCATACTGGCAGCTCACAGACAGGAAGGTTCCGTGTGCTTAATATTAGTTTTAATTGCTGGATGTTCCATCTTCAATGACACAGTTTCTTCAAAAGTATACAATGACTTTATGTACTCACATCTACTAGATGCTCACAATTCATGTTTAACATAATAGCAACAGGCATTTGTTAAAACACAAGATTTTGTTGGGTGTTTGGCACAACTCCAGGTGGTATCAGGGAAGACCTAAGACACAGGGAGAACTGCTTGAGGCTGAGCACTGAGCTCTCTCCTTAGGACGGGTAAAGCTTACCTGCTGAGTGGGTAGGAGGAAGGGACTTCCTAATTAGCCTGAAAAAGGATCTATTGGGATTGCTGGCACATAGAGGCCAGGCTGTCTTCCATAGCAGGACAAGTACCTTAATCTCTCCTCCTACAGTGGTTCCGGGAGAAAGGTCCCAAGTCCTTTAGAAAGGTGGCTGGAAACAACTAGAAAGATGGTGGAGGAGAGGTTGTGGCAAAATGTGGAAGAAAGTTTCTGGGCTATGAGAGTACAAACACAAAGGTTACCCAGAGGGAGAGGTACAGTCAAGGAGTGCATGACATGGAACCCTTGCTTTCTATGCATGCTTTGCTATGACCACATTTTCTTACAACTCCCTGGTACTGAGCTGTGGATGCTCATCCTACCACACACTCACAAGACAAGACACCAGCAGTGGCACTCAGCTACATATTCTCCCTGCCTCTCTTCTGGTTAGGCATGGCAGAGTGTGCCATCAGGGCACACGAAGCGAGTGAGGCAAGGCACCATTGCCTACCTGGATTCCAGCTCTCCTGTCCTCACCAATAGGCTGGCCATCCACAGCCCCCTAAGACACCCCAGCATCACAGTAGTGAGGAGCTTCAATGTATCTCCTTACCTGATCCCCCCACTGTCCTGTGGCCTAAATGTCTCTCCTGTAGTATTTATACAGGCTTATAATAGCTTGATACAGTCTGACTCCGGATAGGTGATCCTAGTGGTAATCAGAGTCCTGCTGGCAACCTAACTTTAATAATCTACTTTACCTAATCTCCTGGTTTATATTTGATTCTGTTGCTGTCTTAGGGTTCACATTGCTGTGAAGAGACATCATGACCAAGGCAACTCTTATAAAGGAAAGCATTTATTGAGGCTCGTATACACTTTTACAGGTTCATGGCAGGAAGCATGGCAGTGTGCAGGCAGGCATGGCACTGGAGGAGCTGAGAGTTCTACATCTTATTCTGAAGGCAAACAAAAGACTGTCATCCAGGCAGATGGGAGGAGGGTCTCAAATCCCACCCCTATAATAACACATTCTCTTAAGCAAGGCCACACCTACTCCAACAAGGCCACACCTCCTAATAGCACCATTCCGTGGGCCAAACATATTCAAACCATCACAGTTAGGTCTCAAGATTGGGTAATACCAGCATTTATTTAAAAAGAAGAAAAAAAAGAAAAATATTTGTGTATTAATCCTTAAACTTTATTTGATTTATTTGGTTATAATTCAATGCAATAGTGACTATTTTATTTGAAGGCAACAAAAGGCATAATTTGTAGTGTACTTCTTTTATATTGAAGAGAAAATCAGTTAAAACATTTAAAAATTATTACATGTAAATAGAATATAAAAATTAGATCACATATATACTTGGTTATACAAATGCAAGAAAAGATAACAAGAATATAACTTTTTCTAATTTATTTAAATAAAAATTGTTAGGTAAAATATTTACTCCAGCATGAATTAATATTTCTGTTACTATGTACCTGGACCTTATGTTTAAAAAAAAAAAACTATCCATTTTCACAGCACTTACTGCCCTTTCAGCTAATGTAGTCTCTAATCTCCTGCTCAGTTTTATGCATTAATTCAAGGAAAATTGAAAAACAAATTAAAAACAAAAACCTCTTCTGTATTTGTATGGGTCAGCTCTTGAATCAAGATTTGCAATGTTCCAGTAAAACATTTGTGGGGATAATGAGAGTAGAAATAGCACAGAGCCAACTGAAGTTTAGTTTATGGTTTTGTTAATGTTAGTGTTTTATTTTTATGAGCAGGTATTTGTGATATATAATAATGAGTATTCTTATTTTTCATATATATATATGTATATACATATATACATATTATATGTGAATATGACAACCCTCCCCAACCAGCCCTCCTCCTACTTTTGTGGTTTTCTTTTGTTGATTTTGGATTTGTTGACCCAATGAGTTTTTTTACAGATGCTTACAAAAGCACATGTAACTTAACCAGTGGCTATGCCACTGAAGAAAATATGTTTCCCTCCCCATCCCAGCAGCCAGTAACTGCCTACAGATTTGTTTCAATTATAATCTCTTTTACCTGTACTGTAGTCTGTAAGCCTCTCGTTTGTTTTTAGAGACCTGGGAAAGGCAGGAGGGCTGGGGAAGGTTCTGGTGTCCTACTGGCTCCTTTCTCGAATCAATGTGTCATACTTCACTACAAAGCATTTGCTATTTATAGAACCTCCATGGAGAGGTTGAAGTGTCTCTTCTTTTCTAAGAGGGGACCATTTTTTTTTTTAAATTGTAGGTTGATGTCATTATGTAGGTGAAGGCAGACACAAGATAAAACAAGGCCTACCATTGAATGAGAAAGAAGGAAAGTAGGAACAGTGGTTTTAGAAGGAGAGGGAGAAGCAGAAAGGGGCGAGAAGCAACATGGGAGCAGATGTAAACTATCTTTGGCACGCATCTCTATATAGATATAGGTTGTTATGAATATTCCTTAGGATAGATTTCTATAGGTCAATTTATCTTATCTAGGTGGGCGGTTTATATCTTTATCAATTGGTTGTGTTTATTGTGTGGATGTATTGTGGATTGAGAATTTAATATATAAATCTGATCCTTGAGTTACAGTTTATTGAATCATGATTTTACCTGGTAGTTGGGAGTTTATACTTTACCAGGGAGCAGTTGTTGGGAGTGTGAGCAGAGTCTCTGGCAGGGACCTGCGATAGGCCAGCCCACGCTGGACTTCTAGAGCCCTGATTTTACTGGGTAGCTGGAACCAGACAGTTCATGGCTAGCAAAGAGCTGCCAGGAGAGATATTAACTAAAGATAAATTATGATTAGTTCCATGTGGCCCAATGGGTGCCAGCACTAGAGAGAGTGCAAGATACCCCACAGTGCCATGTGGCCCTCTGGGTGCTGGCATTCTGCAACAAAAATCTTCTGGCTTTCTTGACTTTTCCTTGCTATATGCTTCACTCACCTTATATTCAGAATACATGGCATGGTCATGATGTGTTGTAAATATTTTTATCATTTTTCCGAGTGGAAATCTGTTAGATACAGACAAGAATTTTGCACACTGATGTCAAGTGAGAGTTAGATTGCTTTGTTAGTGTCTTACATGATACTTTCAGAATTTCAACTCTGGTGAATTAGGTCCTCATAATTTTGCTCGTGAATTGATTCTCGGCTATCTGGAAGAGACTGTGCTAATATAGCTTTGTTCATTGTCTACTTGGTTAGGATTTTACTGTTGTGAACAGACACCTGACCAAGGCAATTCTTATAAGAACATTTAATTGGGGCTGGCTTACAGCTTCAGAGGTTTAGTCCATTACCATCAAGGCGGGAGCATGGCAGCATCCAGGCAGGCGTGGTGCAGGAGGAGCTGAGAGTTCTACCTCTTCATCTGAAAGCAAACAGGAGAAGACTGGCTTCCAGGCAGCTAGGAAGGGGACACACTTACTCTGATAAGGCCACACCTCCAAATAGTGCCACTCCCTGGATCAAGCATATTCAAACCACCAAATTTATTTACCTATCTTGGGGAATTTTTCAGAAAAAAGTCCAGATTTGGTTTTCTTTGACATGAATTTTTGATTGTCCCTAATTTTCTGAGCACAGAAAGCAAAAACATATATAAGATAAATGTAACAAAAAAGAAGTATATTTCCCAGTGTTTCTTTAAAAGAAAATTTCTCCAAATTGTATTTGATTAATATTCAGTTTCTAGAAAGACATCATGTATCCACACATGTATAATCAATAGGCATGCACTAGAGACACTATAGGCTCATATGCACAGTAACTGAGGTTTTTTTTTTAAACGTGGTCTATGATTTCCTGACTTATTAATAGTCTCCAACCATACTGTTCCCTTTATCCAGAATTATTGTCCTGCTACAATTTCTTTAGCCATATCTGTGATATGAGGAAATGATTTCAAATCACTGACTAAAGCAGTACATATTAAATACTAGTGAGGGCTGAGAAGTTAAACACTATTTCCTCATTTCCTAGTTTAGAATACTCCATTTGATTTTGATAGACAGACAGATAGACAGACAGACAGAGTAGACTTGATGTTGTGGGTAATTTTTCAAGGATTAGGCCTTTTAATTTCTGTCAGATTTGAGGATTCATTGGCAACCTAAGGAAAAGCAGGTTTGCTAGAGCTGCTGAAATAGCTTAGTGCTGAACAAGATTCATGATTAACATACAACTCATGTACTTGGATTAAAAAGTCAATGTTGCAATGATGTTAGTGAACATGAAATTTAGTCATCAAGACAGTAGTTTAATTAAAATAGCAAGAGAATTATTCATCTAGGAAAGAATAATTCTATAATGCATCACAGAATACTCTGTAAGTGTCTGTAAGGCAGGGGCACCAAATCACTAATCTGTATTGTTTGATACTGTGAAGGAAAACTCATGAGAGGGAACTGTGTGTTGCAGAAACTGATTGACTTGTTGACATTTCAGTATTATAAAGCAGTTGGAATATTGTAGGTCCAGGGACTAATCACTTTATCTTGGGATGGTTCTCAGCATCTAGAACAGCTATTCCTCATCCCCACCCTGTGTCTGAACTATTATCTTGTGACTAATAGATACATTTCTTAATTATTAACTTAGGAGACCACTAGATTCCACCAACCAAAAACCTAAGAGTACCATCAAATAACACCTAGGGCCCATAAAAATAGCTTCCCCCGTCTTGTTGTAACTGCCTCTCTGATGAACCCAACAATGTATTTTAAACATGCCTTGATTCATGGCTTTCTTTGTTCTGTAAAACCATAAAACTGCTGAAGGGGCTTGAGTCCCCATATGGACAACAATGCCAACCAACCAGAGCTTCCAGGGTCTAAGCCACTACCCAAAGACTATACATGGACTGACCCTGGGCTCCAACCGCATAGGTAGCAATGAATATCCTAGTAAGATCAACAGTGGAAGGGGAAGCCCTTGGTCCTGCTAAGACGGAACCCCCAGTGAATGTGATTGTTGGGGGGAGGGTGGTAATGGGGGGAGGATGGGAAGGGGAATAGCCATATAGAAGGGGAGAGGGAGGAGTTAGGGGGATGTTGGCCTGGAAACCGGGAAAGGAAATAACATTTGAAATGTAAATAAGAAATACCCAATTTAATAAAGATAAATAAAAATAAATAAATAATAAAAAACCCCTGCTTCCACATTGGAACATGGAATTATCCCAAATCCTAAATCCATGTTCCCAGGCCATGATCATTCGAAATGGCTTCAGAATAAACCACCTTTTATTTCCTTTGAGATGAGACCTGTGGCTTTGCATTAACAGTAGTAAATAATGTCAAAGTTACAATTCTTTAAATAGTATAACTAATAAAACAGTGCACTCAGTCAATAGAAAATAGCAGGGTGACTTGACATTATATCACATTTCTACATAATTTATGTAAAAATAGAGTTTTAAAGTAGAGAAAAGGATGTTTCTTTTCATAGATGTTACTTTGCATTTGATTCCATTTCTGTCACACATTAGACATGGTATACTTGTTAATTAAATTAGTAGATACATACAGATCTCACATATTTGAAGTCATTGCTTTAGGAAAGTTGAAAGTAGGGGGAAACAGTAAAAATATTATCCAAACAAAGCACACATGTTCCTCTTGAAATGTCATTCACACATAAGTTCCACCAAGTAAACACTGAGCCAGAGGTACAAGCTGTTGTCAAACACTGGCTGCAGGTGGCACTCTCAGGGGAGCATCGCTATTGTTGACTTTGACAGCTGAGCTGGTCACACTCATTACCAATGCTCTCTCTCTCTATGCTAGCATGGACAATTGGTGCTTCTTCACAGGGTTTTAATTTTGACCTTGTGATAAAGAGCCAGTGTGTTCTACTCTGAGCTGAATATCAATAATATGTTTTTGTGTTGGACAACTGAACATCCAGGGCTTCAAAATGAACTTTAACATGAGTTTTGAGATTCTTAAATAAGTTAACTTAATTAGATCATGAAATTACATGCAATCTTTCTATATATTTATTTTAGTTTATTAAATTTTTTATAATTTATTACAATTACAAATGATTACAATGTAATTAAATACATGTAGCACATGTACTTATAATATATATATATATAGTGTGTGTGTGTATGTGTGTGTGTGTGTGTGTGTATGTGTGTGTGGTATGTGTGTGTGTGTGTTTATACATGTTTCAGAATAAAGCATGAGAGTATTCAGCAGCCAGTGTTAGGTGAACATTTCTAAGAGAGATACCAAAACCAAGTTCTACAGATTATACTTCACCAAAATAAGAAATATTTGCTCTACAAAATACATTAATTTATTAAAATAATTAATATAAAATTCATTAAAAGAATGAAAGAAAGAGCTACAGACTGGGAAAGTACTCACATGTGCCATTTTTGAAACAGGGCTTCTGTATAAGATGTATTGTGAACTCTCACAGTGCAGCAAGAATAACAAAGTAATGGAAAGGTGGCAAGTACTGCGAGATTACCTCATAACACAATAAGAGTGACAAATATGCACATGATGTTCATACTATTACCAATGAGGAAAAGCAAATTGAAGACAAGGAAAACTACTCTCTACCTGCTAAAATAGTCTCTATCAGAAAGACATGCAGCATATAAGAGCAGAGCAGATGGGAGGGGGCCAGCAGAAGCACTGAGATGCTGACAGGAACCTGACAGAACATACAGCTATTTAATGATACAAGTTAAAGATAGAGACAGATGAGAATGCCTTTAGAGATAAAAATGTTACTACATGCTGATAAAATATTAAAGTCACCGGGAATGGTAAAATAACTAAACATTTTGATAAAATACTGAATTCACTAGGAATGGTAAATAACTAAACAATTTTACATCTAATGAAATTACCTTGGTGTACATTTATTTTAACTAACAAATATTTATGATGGCACCGCTATATCGATCTATTGTAATTTTTTGGAGATTTTAATATTTAAACATCCTATGCCAAATTCTATAACTCAGTTGATGCAGACAAGCTCCAGAAACAAAAATTAAGTAGTTTATCATAAGAACAGAAACAAAATTATTGGTTAAAAGAATCCAAGTCTCAGATGGTCTCACTGACAAATGATACCAAACTTCTACTTTTATTATCAGTAGTTTGTGAAATGTTCCAAAATAGAAGAATACTCCCAAGTTCACTCTATCTTAGCATCAAAACTGGGTACTGGTATCACCAGCGTTCAGCCCAGTGTGCCCTGTAGCTACAGCAGCTTATGTGCACAAGCTAATGCTGCCAAGCTAACATAGAGGCAGAAAGAACTACAGTCATGTCATATTGATGTCAAACATCGGTCTTACTATGGCACCAACACATCCATCAGTGTAATGCACCATGTTACAAGCACACAGGGCAAAGCTAATGTTCTTAATGTAGGGAAAAATTCAAATTTCAGCACACTTTCCTGATGAAGACAAGAACCTAGCAAACTGGGAAGACGTATAACATAACATTACACCATTAGCATCTAGGAGTAGGAGGGAAGAGTTTGGAATCATACTCATGACGAGGCCCATATTCCACAGAGAAGTGGAACATGCTCAGTTACTAATCATGTTAGGGTTTTTCACATCTATTTCCATAGCTCTTTAATTCTATCATCAAGATGAATAAAAAGGAATAGGGTTATAGAGATCAGTAGAAGGCTTTCCAGCAGTGTGGCCACCTGAGATGCTGCACCTGGGGTGTAACAGCGGCGGGTTCCCAAAACAGGGTAAGAAATGGAAGCAGCATTTTTGACACTGACATAGATATCTCATGAAATATTAATAAGCTTTCCACACAAATGTTGTTTGAAGGGAAAGTTCACAATTGAGGGAAAATTAAATTACTAGGCAATGTCATGCAGTGTGAGGACAGTAATTATAAAGAAACTTGAGGTAGAGATGACTTCTTAAAATAAAATAAGTAAAAAAAAAATAAGATTTGTGTTTTGAACTATTAACTGATGGTAGGCCATTGTATGAGATAAGAGGAAGAATTTCATCTCAGATTTCTTATCAATTCTCCAAATTTCTGCAAATCATTCAGAATTTTGTCTCAGTAAAGAGTTCTCTTGACTTTTTTTCCACTCACAATGTCAGACCCATGAGGTCTGCTTACATTGGCTATGCTTCATCCTTGCTCTCTCATCATATCACAGTTGGGGTCAACCATACCATCCCTGCAGAGTCCTCAGGGCAAAGCAACAACTACAATAACACTGGACCCAGAGAATGAAGGGAGTGAACTGTCTTAGGTCAGGAAGTACAGCTGACGCTCATGCCAGTCATCAGGTTTCCATTTGCCCCAAAAGCACTGCAGTATGTGATCCAGTACCAAAAAGTGTTAAAAATATCTGGCCACCCAAAACAAGATCATCCCCCTAAACTGGAAAGATTAGTAGCAGCTATACTAAAAGCTGGTTCTCAGTTATAGTAGCTAACATGGTAGTGAGAAGAAGCTACAATTATGGAAAATCATAATAAATCTAAAGGTGTTAACATCATGAGAGATCAATTAATAGGTAAAGGTCAGTTTGCTGACTTAAGACAACAGATGCAATTAGATGTCTTTATTAAAGAATATACTTTAGTAGCTTTAAGAGTCTGATCTGTCCAAACTATTCCACAAAATAGAAACAGAAGGAACACTACCCAATTCCTTCTATGAATCCACAATTATGCTTATACCTAAGCCACACAAAGACCCAACAAAGAAAGAGAACTTCAAACCAATTTCCCTTATGGATATCAATGCAAAAATACTCAATAAAAATCAAAGAATTCTCTGTATCCCATTTTTAATAGGGTTATTTGACTCTCTGGAGTCTAACTTCTTGAGTTCTTTGTATATATTGGATATTAGCCCTCTGTCGAATGTAGGATTGGAAAGACCTTACTCAATCTGTTGGTTGATGTTTTGTCCTAATGTTAAAAAAAGAATTCTTGCATGCTGATGGGAACTAGATATAGATGTCTCTTGAGAGACACAGCCAAAGCATGTCAAATACAGAGGTGAATGCTAGCAGTCAACCACTGACTTGAGAACTAGACCTCTGTTGGAGGAGTTAGAGAAAAGATTGAAGGAGCTGATGGGGTTTGCAACCCAATAAGAACAACAATACCAATGAACCAGAGCTATTTGGGACTAAACCACCATCCAAATAGCACACACAGACACACTCATGGCTCCAGCTGCATATATAGGAGAGGATGGCCTTGTTGGGAACCAATGGGAGGAGAGGCCCTTGGTCCTGCAGAAGCTGGACTCTCCAGTGTAGGGGAATGTCAGGGTGGGGAGGTGGGAAGGGGTGGGTGGTTGGGGAGTGGGAGCACCCTCATAGAAGAAGGGGTAGGGAGATGGGATAGAGGGAAACCTATGGATGGGAAACTGGGAAAGAGGATAACACTTGAAATGTAAATAAAAAATATACAATTAATAAAAAAGAAAAAGAAAGCAAATAAAAAAGAGTCTGGGATGAATTGAAGGAACAAGGGAAAACTATATCATTCACAAAAATTATACAGAGCCCCAGAGAGATTTTTTCTGACTCATTACATAGATTAATGTCTGCTGTACACAGGCCAATATCAGATCCAGATGCAAGGCAGGTATTAATTAAAACTTTAGCTTCAAAAATGAAAATTCAGAGTGTATAAAAGTTCTTAGACCTTTTAATTTAAAAGCTCAATTAGTACTTATGAATGAATAGATTAGAACTACTGTTGCTATTGGCTGTAATGACTATGTAATTAGACAAGCAATGACCAGTAATCCAAGATATCAAAATGCCCATTGTTTTTACTGTGAGACACAGGGATATTTGAAAAGAGGTTGTAGTCAAGGCATTCCTAGAGACTTTTCTAGAAGACCTCAGCCTTCTGTGGTTTGTAGAAAATGTGGTAAAGGTAGGCATTGGGCTAATGAATGCAGATCAGCAAGAGATCTTTGAAGTAATCCCTTACCAATGGGAAACTACCTAAGTGGGTTAGTTTGTACCCTAACAACAAACAACATAACCCAGACATTCCTGTTAGCAATCCACCGAGCAATTAGAGAAAACTAAACAAAGTACTGGAGACACTGTATATTGATATTTTATGTAGATGGCTTGATTGTATTTGTGTCTGTTTTTAAATGGATGAGAAGCTTGACTTACTGGCATGGAGCCAGGCATGGAGTGCAAGTGCCTAAGTGTCTAGTTTATGTGTGGATTCTTAAAGATTTAATTTTACCGTGATAAACAGAAAGGGGGAATAAGATTAGCTGAAAGACACAGGCTTGTAGAAAAAACTGATGAATTAGATCAACCTATATACTTTAAAGATGTTTTAACCTCAGAATGGAACTCATGGAATATGGTGTGTTGCTGATGAAAGACTATAGGTTCCATCAAAATTGATAAAGATCTGATCTGAGGAAGAAAAGCTTTCATGTGAAAGGCATGACTCAAGGAAGGATGCAGAAAGATAGCAACAAATATGAAAAATGCTGCTTCCCCACCCCTGGAGGGGCATGGAAACAGCTCAAGAAAATGAAGGACAGATCATTTATCATCAGATTGGCAGACTGAAAAATTTGATGCTGAAATGGATATTTGCTGGAGGACAGATGTAAGGCCATCATATCAACAGATCATTATAAGGACTTTGGAACTGTTAAGATTAAGAATCATAGCATCAACAAATCTTCATAAAGACATTCAGATTATTAAACTAATGGGATTGATGATTATTTCTCTTGTAATTGTTATATAATAGATTTTTGGACTAAACAGAAAGGGGAAAGATGTAAAGGAATTTTAATCCAGCAACATGGCTGCTCTGGCAAAGGATCACATCTAAAAACCTTCTAGGTATATGTGATCCAACTATAATACAGACATACCTTGAATGATCTGGCTGGAATACGGACACGCCCTTAGTACACAAACTTAATCCCAAACTATGACATCTAGTTGAGGGGCAACATGACAAATCAGAGAAAGTTTGAACAAACAAGTCAGACATAGTATACGCCCAACCCTCATGAGAAGCTATTTAAGAGTAGCCCCAGGAAAGCAAGTCAGTTAGGAATCAGTTCAGTTGAGTAAACTTGAGTTCATTCATTCCTTTGTTTGTGAGTTTGTACAGAGGTAGTTGAGGCTAGAGAGTAAGAAGGATCCAAAAGATTAGAACAAGTTCCCAGAGTTAATCCAAGCACAGTAATTCAGTAAGAAACCAAGAGAAGCCAAAGTGAATGTGTCATTATGGAGAGAAGTTTGAGTCAAAACAACTGAGTTGAACCAGCCAGCCAGAGTTCAGAAAGAGTAAGAAAGGGTGAGTTTATTCAGCACCTTTCTTTTTTTTTAATTTTTTTATTATATATTTCTTTACTTACATTTCAAAGCTTATTCCCCTTCCCGGTTTCCTGTTCATAAACCCCCATTACCTCCCCTCCCCCTCTCCCATATGGGAATTCCCCCTATACATCCCCCTTATTGCCTTCCCACATATTCCCCTGCACTGGGGGTCCAACCGTGGCAAGATCAAGAGCTTTCCCTTCCACTGGTGCCCCAACAAGGTTATTCTCTGTTACATATCCAGTTGGAGCCCTGGGTCAATCCATGTATAGGTTTTTGGTAGTGGTTTAGTCCCTGGAAGCTCTGGTTGGTTGGCATTCTTTTTATAGGGTTGCAAGCTCCTTCAACTCTTTCAATACTTCCTCTAATTCCACCCAAGGGGTTCCTATTCTCATGTCAGTGGTTTGCTGCTAGCATTGACCTCTGTATTGGACATGCTTTGGATGTGTCTATCAGGAGAGATCTATATCCAGTCCCTTTCTGCATACATTCTTTTTTTTAGCTTCATCAATCTTATCTAGTTTTGGTGCCTGTATATATATGGGCAACATATGTGTCAGGCTCTGAATGGCCATTCCTTGAGTCACTGCTCTAAACTTTGCTTCCATATCCCCTCCTATGAATATTTTCCCCCCTTTTAAGAAGGGGTGGGAACATCTGCATTTTGGTCATCTTTCTTCTTGAGCTTCCTGTGGTCTGTAGATTACATCTTGGATAATTTGAACTTTTTGGCTAATATCCACTTATCAATGAGTGCATACCAAGTGTGTTTTCCTATGATTGAGTAACCTCACTCAGGATGATATTTTCTAGTTCATTCCATTTGCCGATGAATTTCATGAAGTTATTGTTTTTGATAGCTGAGTAATATTCCATTGTGTAGATGCACCACATTTTCTGTATCCATTCCTCTGTTGAAGGGCATCTGGGTTCTTTCCAGCTTCTGGCTATTATAAATAAGGCTGCTATGAACATAGTGGAGCACGTGTCTTTTTTATATGTTAGGGCATCTTTTGGGTATATGCCCAAGAGAGGTATAGCTGGGTCCTCAGGTAGTTCAATGTCCAATTTTCTGAGGAACCTCCAGACTGATTTCCAGAATGGTTGTACCAGTCTGCAATCCCACCAACAATGGAGGAGTGTTCCCCTTTCTTCACATCCTTGCCAGCATTTGCTGTCACCTGAGTTTTTGATCTTAGCCATTCTGACTGGTGTGAGGTGAAATCTCAGGGTTGTTTTGATTTGCATTTCCCTGATGACTAAAGATGTTGAACATTTCTTTAGGTGTTTCTCAGCCATTCGGCATTCCTCAGCTATGAATTCTTTGTTTAGTTCTGAACCCCATTTTTTTTTTTTATTAACTTGAGTATTTCTTATGTACATTTCGAGTGTTATTCCCTTTCCCGGTTTCCGGGCAAACATCCCTCCCCCCCCCTTCCTTATGGGTGTTCCTCCCCACCTCCCCCATTGCCGCCTCCCCCAACAGTCTAGTTCACTTGAACCCCATTTTTAATAGGGTTATTTGTCCTCTGTCTAACTTCTTTGAGTTCTTTGTATATTTTGATAAGGTTTCTATCTGTTGTAGGATTGGTAAAGATCTTTTCAACTTGGGTATTTCTTATTTACATTTTGATTGTTATTCTCTTTCCCGGTTTCCAGGCCAACATCCCCTATCCCCTCCCCTTCCCCTTCTCTATGGGTGTTCTCCTCCCCATCCTCCCCCCCATTACCACCCTCTCCCCAACAATCATGTTCACTGGGGGTTCAGTCTTGGCAGGACCAAGGGTTTCCCCTTCCACTGGTGCTCTTACTAGGCTATTCATTGCTACCTATGAGGTTGGAGCCCAGGGTCAGTCCATGTATAGTCTTTAGGTAGTGGCTTAGTCCCTGGAAGCTCTGGTTGCTTGGCATTGTTGTTCATAAGGGGTCTCGAGATCCTTCAAGCTCTTTCAGTCCATTCTAAGATTCCTTCAATGGGTGTCCCATTCTCAGTTCAGTGGTTTGCTACTGGCATTCGCCTATGTATTTGCTGTATTCTGGCTGTGTCTCTCAGGAGAGATCTACATCCGGTTCCTGTCAGCCTGCACTTCTTTGTTTCATCCATCTTATCTAGTTTGGTGGCTGTATATGGGGCAGGCTCTGAAATGGGTGTTCTTTTCTGCCTTGTTCTAATCTTTGCCTCCCTATTCCTCCCAAGGGTATTCTTGTTCCCTTTAAAGAAGGAGTGAAGTTGCTCACATTTTGGTCATCCTTCTTGAGTTTCATGTGTTCTGTGCATCTAGGGTAATTCAAGCATTTGGGCTAATAGCCACTTTATCAATGAGTGCATACCATGTGTTTTTCTGTGATTGTTATCTTATTAGGATGAGTGTGAGGTGGAATCTCAGGTCGTGTTTTGATTTGTGTTTCCCTGATTACTAAGGATGTTGAACATTTCTTTAGGTGCTTTTTGGCCCATTTTTTAATAGGGAGATTTGGCTCTCTGGAGTCTAACTTCTTGAATTCTTTGTATATTTTGGATATAAGCCCTCTATCAGATGTTGGATTGATAAAGATCTTTTCCCAATCTGTTGGTTGCCATTTTGTCCTAATGACAGTGTCCTTTGTACTCAGCACCTTTTTAAGGTCATGATTTTGTTTATATTTCATCTTAAAGACACAGCCTTGAGCCTTCAAAACATTCTTATTAGCCAGATTTGAAAAGAGGGCTTCCCTCATATCTCTGGCAGATCCTGTGGGGACATTTACAATGAGTCTGCAAGTTGGAGATTTTTCTAGAAGCAACTGCTTCTAGCAAAGGAAAAAATGAGTGGTTTCTACCTTCAACTATAGAGAGAGAATCATTTTTCATCTTTTCCTTATATGATTATACATGCACTTTAAAGGATGGTTATTTATAAAATAGCGTGAAAATGGCTAAGGCAAGCATATCATTGATAGAGTGATTAATATCAAAATCTAGCATATTAGAATATATAAACACACTTACATATCCATATATATATATATGGTAGATGCTGATATATATTAGAATTGTAATGCATATTCTATATATTGGAATGTATTATATAAAGTATATTATATTCTAAGTCCTGCTGAGAAGTGATAGAGTGAACAATTAAAAAGTACCCAAATACCCTGGTCTCAGTGTTGCTGGAGATGCTGTTATGAACACGGGGCACCATATCTGGTGCTTTTCATGTTCAGATAGGTGAACTTGTTATAGGATGTTAAAGCAACCATATCAGAGGCCACTGTGGTTCACAGGTATCTTCACCGTTAAGCAATTTATTGGATTTTTAATCTCAATTGATTTAAAATCCACAATTATATGTTCTCAAGCTTGTTGACATTGTTAATTATATGTACAGATCTTTTTGCATTGTAAAATTAAGAATACTTTTTCCATGTGCACATTGATTACTTTGTTTCATTGTCCTCTCTCCTGTTACACTACTCTTGGACCAACATGACGGTAATTTATCAGCCTATCTTCTCTCTTTTCTCCAAGTCTGTAAGTCAACACTGATCCTGTTCTATGCATTAGTAAAGATATTGGGCCCCCCAAAAAGAGTTTTGAATATAAATTAGTAACTAGGCCACACAGTGAAGTCAATTATTTTTTTGTTTCTGGAAATGAAATGTGGGGCTTCATACTTGCCCAGCAGGTGCTTCAGCTCTGAGACACATCCCAGCCCAGTTCTTGGCTTTTAAACTCAGTATAGTCTAAGTCTTATATCACTTATGAAGTGGGCATCATCATCATCATCACCACCACCACCACCACCAGCACCATCATCATACTAATACTAATCTAATACTAAAACTAATACTAACACTAATACTAATAAAGCTAGTCTCAACTAGTTCTTCCTTAGAGAAGAGAATACATCTGAAATTGCTCCTGTCTAGGGATGCAGCATGGTTAACAGTCACACTTAATGGTTTATTCAGGAGCAAGATGAGGCATGTTTCTGGCCAATGATCCTCACTACATAAGTCATAGGTTTTTTTTTAAATGGGAAAACATATCCACAAAGGCAAGGGCACACAGAACATGTTGCCTGTTAGTGGTTCATACCTAATATTTGCTATGGCGGTACAGATTGGACAAGCTCAGTAGGAATCCAGGCTCCTGTCCCACTCACCCTTGACGTCCCTACAGTCCCTTTATCAGCCTTCCAGGGTCCTTTGTACATGATGGCTAGATGGTAGGATTCAATCCAGGGTTATTCTGATGGTCATAGAAGTCAAATGAGACTTATCATACTAACATCACCCGAACTGTTACAACAAGCAAGTTTCTGTGCTGACACTAAAAGCCTTACAGGGTTTCACAGTCATCATCAGGGAACTGACAATGGGTAGGAATGTTAGGTTGGAATAGAGTTCCTGCACATGAGCCTAGAATCACACAAAGGGAGACATCAACAATATGGGACACAAAATCTTAAGCCATAAAGTCCTCAAGAATGAAGTGACTGTGGGATCCATTCTGTAGCCTTTGCCATCATCATAGCTTGTTCTGTTCAAGGAGATGGAGTAAAGGCAGTTGTTCTTTCTTTTCTACCTCCACTATGATGGCTCCTAGTGTCAAAATGAACAACCACAACCTGTAACAGTAGTCACATAGGGAAAAATTGCATATTTATTATTGTGGAGAAACTATAAATTTTAAATATTTCTTCTACATAGTAAACTTTTATTTGTGTTTATCTGTGTTTAAAGTGGACTTTTTGAGGTGGGGATTTTCAGGTATAATTTCAATATGATGATGATAAAAATTTATCTCAAACATACTTTAGAAATGTCAACCTTGAATGCTCTAGCTGTAGCGATAACTGCTGGAAGTTGGGCTCCCTTCCTGTGGCTCTGCCAAGACATTCAAAGGCTTTTTTTTTCTAAAGCTTTGCCTCCCACTGTATATTCTTCTCTTCCATTTATTTATTTTTTCACATATGTGTTGAGTGTCCTGGCTGGGGTTATAGAAAAAACTAGATAAACCAGAACCTTAAGGCTTTGAATATTGAAATAGTGGTAGGTAGCCAATTTAAAAGTGAGGTGAATTCAACTTTAAAGAGGTCCGCAGCTGCTCAATGGCAAAACAGAAGACATGTGAGTTTCAAAGACTTGGAAGAAATAGCCACAGAAAGTTCTTGGTTTGTATTTGGGATTGCATATGTACAGAAGAGGGGGAGGGTAGTTTGTGGGACTTAAATCTTCAGCAAGGAAGAGTTTGGCTCAGAAGGGATGCACATGCTGTGTAAATTGCTGTGGTGTTTGGTCTTGTGCACTGTGTATTCAGATACTGAGTTTTGTGCCCCAAGATTGGGTTGCAGTATGGCCATAGGTATTGTATTGGCCAATGTGCTATAGATAATGTTTCCCAATAATCTCTGAGTAGGCAATAAGGAGCTAGAGCCTGTGACTAGGCAAGGGTGAGAGGAAGGTGGAACTTTGGTTTTAGTAGGGAGTCTCAGGTAGGAACCATGAGGACAGCAGAGGTGGAAGAAGAAAATGGCCATGAAGATGCACCATTAGCATATGGCCAAGAGAAGGTTGCCTTGGGGACATACATGGCACAGAACTAGACTCAGATGGCAAGTAACAGGGCATTTATTTAATTATTAATAGTCTAGCTTAGTTATAATAGTCTCAGAACTTGCCCAGTTTAGACTTGCTACTTTTTAATAAATTCTGATGTCTCTGTATTATTCTGAGCTAAACAGGAGTGGATCAGAAACCACCCATAAAATTACTTCTACATATGGTGCTCACCATCAGGCATAAAATCTAATATTAGAACAAAAGATTCAAGCGTTAGGATAAACATTCCAGAAACCAGAGCCCAACCAGAAGTAAGGCAGTGGTGTTAGTACAGAAGAAGTGTTAGTGCCAGTGGTGTTAGTGAAAGACAGAAGGCCTGGCCCTTTAAGAAAAGAAAGCAGAACACAATGGACAGGCCAACTGCAGAAGTGCAGGCCCTCACCTGTGCAGTGCACCATGGCAGCTGCTGGGGCAAACTGAAGTCTGTGAGCAGCAGACAGTGAGCAGGGAACCTGAGCCTAAAAGCTCAGGCCAAAACTTCTCGTATCTGGGATGGATAGGCTCGACTCTAGCCAGTGCACATGAACATAAGGCTTAGATCACATGGTAGGGTACAAGGGCCCTAGACAGGTGGAGGAACATGCACCAACCTGGGGATAGAGCAAAGCACAGAGGCAGCAGATTCTCTGGTGAGCAGAACTGTCACTTCTTTGTGAACAGAATAGTGTTCTGTGGAGTGGAACTAGCAGGCAGCACAATGTGATATCCATATCATCTTTACCTGTCTGTCTGTCTGTCTGTCTATCTATCTATCATCTATCTATCTATCTATCTATCTATCTATCTATCTATCTATCTATCATCATCTATCTAGATATTCTGTGTTAAAAATGGAGAAAAACACAACAGCACAGTGCATATGTGTTCCTTATAATTTTGCTATATTTACCAGCATAAAATAATTATTTTCAATAACAATTACAATTTTATATATCCTTTAAAGAGAGATGGAAAAAGGCAGACTTAGATAAGAAGACTAAAAGATGGAATGTTAGGTTAAAGGTGATAGAACAGAGATTAGAGGATCTGGAACCTACAGCAACAGTAAAAACGGTAGTTCCAGATTTAAAAAAAATTCACAAAGGCTTGAGGAATTAGATGACAACCCATAGAGATACAGTATATTGAATTAAGAGTACAAACTATGTTTGCCGCTGCCTTAGAACAATGTCATACAATAGATTATTCCATGTCGTAGAACTTAAAGAATTAAGATATGCGCATATGTTGACACATCATACTATTAATACATGCTCAGAGTTTCAGTATGCTTTTGCCTTAAATTCTGAAAAGGATGAGTCTGAGATTGCACGTTTAATAGAAATGGTAGCTTTCTTGGAGATGCCTTTGCAGATTGGAGCTGGTGGTGCTTCAACATATGTATCCACTAGAAAGTAACAATTTTTAGACACTGTGACATAGGCCTATTACAGATGTAGCTTACAATCATACAGGTCAAGCAATTGTGCAGAGATCTAACAGAACTTCGCAGAAAATGCTTTAGAAAAAAACAGAAGGGGGATATAAAAATCTCCCACAGATAGATTAAACAATGCTTCATTGACTTTAAAACTTTTGAATAATCAATGAGAGAGCTGGTGAAAGACACTGGGCTTTAGAAGGGGTTGATGAACTAGATAACGCTCCACAGATATGGTAGCTACAGAATGGAGGGCAGTAAATATGTTGTACTGGGGAGGTGATTTTGCCTTTATTTCAACAGGAGAGAAAAGCCTGTGGATTCCATCCAAGTTGATGAAAACCACATTTGACAGGGGGAGACCTCCTGAAGACCTTGGCTGCAGACAAGAAGAAAAGAACCAAAGTAGGTAACTTGTGTGGCTGGTCTGTCTACATGGACACAGCTCTAAGACTGGCTGAGACATGAAAATTTCTCCAGTCACAACTTCAGGTATACATAACCAATCAATCTTATTGGCTACAAAATCCTCAGGGATCACCATGCCGTCCTCTGATAAAGCATGAATGAAAATTTTTACCATGTTTATAACAACCTAACTAACTTACAAAGTCAGATGCCTTCACCTGCTCACATAAAGAGCAGAAAATCATCTTTAACTTATCTGCGCACACTACACATTCCTTACACATGTTATTGCAGAAACGTAAATTACTTGTGAGAGTTTATATGTCTATACCAATAGAAATGAGATGGCCTTGACAAGATTTACCCTCAGGGATGCTGCAAAAAGATGCTGAGACACTGAGACACATTTCGGCACCCTGCTTGACCCAACCTCAGACTGCCTTTTTTAGCTGGTTCATTATTAAAACTTGTGGCCAGGAGAGCCTCAAAGAAAGCCGCTGACCCCATTGGTCCAGCCTTTCAGACTGTCACAGTCAAGACTTCATTTAAGCCCTGTACTTTCTCAGCACACAGAGACTGGACAGCAAATGTCAAAGCAAGCCTTCTTAAGACTGGCCAATATCCCAATTTTCTTGAACTCTCAAAAGGAAACTATGCCCCAAAGTCAGCAGGAAGCAGAATGATGCCCCATTCCTGAAAGGTTGGGTGGATTTTTGGGGGGTGTCATTTGATGGATTTGTCTTTATTATAAGGGGAGGTAGGTTGCAAATTACTAAATGTTCTTGATTTGGGAGAAAACAAGGCATAGGAACTTAGACTCAGGGATATCTTTCTTTTGTTTTCTTTCCTCTCTCCTTTTTTCTTACGTAAGGAAATAAGGGATATACGGGAAAGGGGGAGGAAAAATGATAAAAATAATAGGATATAGGAGTGATACAAAAAGGTAGATTATCGAATTGATTTCTAGACCAAAAAATTAACAAATCAAATATTTTGCACTTGGTATAGACTTTATTGATAAAGTCTAAAGTTATATTTTATATAAATAATAGGATAAAAGGGTGGATTATTGAATCTACTTCTAGACCAAAGAACATTAACAAACCAAATATTTTACACTTGTTATGGATTTTGTATGTTGATACAGATTAAGGTTATATTTTGTTAAAACATACTATATATACATGTTTCAACTCTTGTTTAAGGTATCATAGCTATGTAATTCTTAAAAATACAATGTTCAATTCTAGTCTTTCTAAAAGATGCTATTACAAACTGTTTAGGATAATTAATTAGTATAAATTAGTAGTCAAGCTTTTGGTCATGTTAGATAATTGTTTAGTTAATTACATAAATATGTTTTCTATGTTGAACAGATGGTAAATAGTTAGAAACAAGTAATGTTCGCCTATTCAGACATGCTATAGGTAAATAGATGGTCTTCAAACATCTACAGAATATGGCATTTAAGGACGTTTTACTGTAAAAGGCCTTTTTGGACAATGAGACAAGTCTGCTCCTGGCAGCACCCCATTCTATTTCAAGGAAGATGATGAGCACTGAAGAACCTTCATATGGCATTCACTTTATATGTAGCAAGCTAGCCATTAGAGCCATTAGGAAAGAAACTGTCCTTGTCTCAGCTGCAGAGAAAATGCTGCACAAACTGGACAAACAAGATGCAGGGAAATAAACAGCTGAGCTTTGCAAGGACAAGATAGACAAGTACTCCATAACTCCTGCTTTACAAAAACAGTTCGTCCGATTTTCTGGGACAGAGGCTGATGATAGATGCTCCAACATTATAGGAAAAATTGAGTAGTCTGTCCAGATAGCCAGCTGTCTCTTTCATTTCTATAGTTTTGGAAGCTTCTTACCTGCACTCTCTGCGTACGCAAGTAATATGTATTCCTTCTCAGGTCTCTGATAAGGTTGAAGACTACAGAGTTATAGTCTCACAATAAAAACTTAAGTTATTTGGGATGTTTAAAAATTTGAAAAAATTAGGTATAAGAAGATGCTTTTTAGATTGGTAATATAAGTTATGATAGAAAATTATTTAGTTATAGAACCCCAAATTCACCAAGATAAAATAGAATACTTTCTCCTATGTTTCCAAATACAGATGGACTGGACATTGTGAATGAAACTCTTATAAGATGGTTTTCTTAATTGGTCTTACTCTATATGGTTTATTGTAAGACAAATCATATGATCATTAAATAATGAGTCATTATGCGAATGCATGAGAATAAAAGTGAATACTCATAATTTCATTTGCAGTATCTGGTTTAGGAAGACTGTGTTCCAAGATGAGGACTCTGTTATACCATCTGAGGACCGCGGTCACCTTCCTGCGTCCTGGCATTTCCAGGGGTTTCTGGGGAAATGGAAGCCATTTCACACACTCTTTTCTTTTTAATATTGAAGGCATTTCCTATTAAATTACCAAAGATCTATGAAAATTAGCTTGTGTATTGCTTCTCACCTTCTACCAATCCCCTCAGTGTTAGAGTTTTTACAATGTTAGCAGAATCACAGACTTACCAGAGGCAGATGATTGACAATGAAACAGCACTGCTAATTATCATGTCAATCTTCTGATAATCCTACCCATTCACTCATGAATGACTCTGGATAGGATCCATCCAATGGAGTTCCTCAGCTACAAGTCTATTCCACTTCTAAGCTCATTTAATTAAACTCTGTGAAAGTTCACTAAAAGGGCTTCAGCAAAGTGCAACCAGGAGGCGAGACACTCAGTGAGACACCAAGATTCCTGGCCTTGCCCAACATCAGAGTTCGAAAAAGGTGCAATCAAAGATGTAAGACACTCCTTTGATGTACCTTTTGTTCCTTCATCATGGCTGACCCACCCCTCAAGGTAAATACTTGGGGTTCTTCTGCCCACATTACTTGTTTTACATAAACAAACAAACTTATTTAAGCTATGCTTTGACTAAAATCTTTCATGATTTCCATAGCCCAATCCAGAAACTCCTAAACAGGAAAATTAGTCATGAAAAGAGATTCCAAAGCTTCCTGTCACATGTCGTAGTCCATTGTCTGTGAACTTATAGGATACAAGAACATGTAGCCCTGGAAAGTTTGGTACAGAAGATTCTCGAAAATACTTCTGGGACAGTATATACCCCAGGGCCTAATCAGCCCAGGGTGTCAGAATTACTACCTGAAGCCAAGGTCCTGCTCACCTGCTTGTCATGTTGCCTGCCTGTGAACTAGGTGGGAGGGGATTCTGACATACCACAGGACTCAGTAGACAGATTATAGAAGACAGGCTGATGCTTCACACAATGCTACCTAGACTGCTGGATTCAAGTTCTTGTTATCACCTCTTGCAGCTCTCCTGGGTCATCTGGGTCAATGGGCTTCAGGGTTTATCCCCTAGGTTACTACACATGGCAGCTGTCCTGGGCACTACAGAATACCCTACCTGGGTTCTGATACCATAACCATGTATGACTGAATAATCAGGCATGGTTGAGGGGAAGACTTTGGAACTCAGCTGCCAATTTATTTCTAATTGCCCATATTATCACTGTTAACTGTTTCAGTGCTGATTGCCCAACACCCTCTTTTGGATCCCACTCCTCCATATTTGGGAGAGTGGGCAACTATACCCTGGCAATGCCCAGTGTGCTTTGAACCATGCCTTTTCTTTCTATTTCCCACTCTAATATCATTTAATGTTCACATTCTGGGAATTAATTATAGATAAAGGAATGCCTTGAGTATGCAGGTCTGAGGGAAATGTCTATGTACAATTGATTTCGTGCCTTTAAGTTTATTTTATAACATTAGTTGGTTCTATCACATATTTTGTACCTGGAGAATTACAGTGGAATTGTAAGAGTGGCTATTTATTCTGCTCAATGTCTTTTGCTTATATTAACTATTTTTGTTCTATGCAACAGACTTTACCTCTCATTTAGGGCTGAGAATTGGGTTTTGAGTGGAGTTCTTTTTAAATTTAGTTTTCTTCTATTCATTGCTGTTTCTTTCTGTAGTGCTAGGTCTGAAGCCTAAGGATCCATGCATGTCAGGCAAGCATTCAACCACAGCACTGCACTCTGAACACTTCTGATTACTTTTATTAATTATATGGAGGAACACTAGTGTTCTAAAAGAATTGAATATAGAGTATTCTCTTTGATATTTTCTTTTCTTTTTGTGTTTTAGGGAGGCTCTTGTCTCAGAGCTGTGAGTTTCACTTGATAGTTTTTTGTTCTTCTTCAGGAGAACTCTGGCAGAATTCATCACTCTGCCTGTCACTACCAGCTCATCACCTCACCTCTGTGATTTGGGAAGAACTCCCTGCATTCTTTTATAAAATGGCAGGTCTTGGTCTGTACACACCCCTGTAAATAATTGCTGGCTCATGAGAGCTGATATATCCTTTCATTACTGCCTCCTTGTCCACCAGAAGAAGCTCATTTAGAAAGAAACCTCAATACCAATATCCCTCAAAGACTGTGTAATAATCTTTGACTAGGAGGTAAGGAAGCAAGGAAACCTTGGTCCAGGGTCCAAAATGACCAGTTTAATGAGAGCTCTGTTTTATAATTACCATTTAGATGATTATAAGTGAATGATGCTATTTGACAATGGAGCTGAAATATGAGTTTTGCTATTTGACATAATCCTATTATAAGGCAGGAAAGGGTTCCAGACTTTATGATGGTAAAATTCTACAAACTGATCATGGATTTCTTCATGATTAATAAATAAACATCAAGCCCTCAATATTACTAAAAGCAATAGTTTAAGCAGAATTTAAGCATTTTATAAACTTATCATGAATTCTGAGTATTATTCCATTTTTCAGTACTAAAATTTCTAGTAAACAGATTCCAAAGTTCATTAATAAGAACCACACCACCCACCTGCAGGAGATTTTCAGGCATCTTATTTATTCACAGAGCAGACCAGTGAGAACAAGTCACAGACAATTAGCTTGATTTCCAGCACTCATACCCCAATGGCTGACCACAGCCTGTAACTTAACTTACAGGTATATCTGATGCCTCTAGCCTCAGAGACATTAGTGTGAACCTACACTCACATTCACATAACCATAAACACATGCACAATTAAGTAATAATAAAAATATTTTAAAAAATTTAATAACTCAACTGAGCTAAAAGTAAATATTAGCTAGGACACTAATTCAATAGATGATCTATCACAAACAATCATAGTTGTAGTATGTGGTAGAAAATGTGGTAAGTTAAAATGTTAATGTCATGAAACACCAGGCAATAAGAACAGAAACAATGAACTTCTGGGAACATCAGTGAGCCCATGTGCAGTGTAGCAGATGTCAGGACACTAGGTAGCTGAAGTGCTTAATCTCAAGTTCCATTTTCCTCCCTTTCCTGTTTAACTCCTAAGTAAACAGCAGAGTCATCAACCTTTATTAATAAGCTGTAAGTCTAAACTGGGCAGGTTCTGAGACTTTTATAACCCGACTAGTCTACTAATGCCCATATAAAGGCCCTGTTACTGCTGAGTCTTTCTCTGTTGCATGTGTCACTTCAGGGTGAGCAAATCTTAGCCACAGGCTCATGGTTCATCCTCATGGTCTGTCCTGCCTCATAGCCACCTTCTTCTACCTCCTCTCTCTCGTGGCTCCTACCTAAGACCCCTCTACTTAATCTCAACTTCCTTCTCCCTCTCCTGTCTCCAGCCTTTTATTACCCAATCAGAGATTATTGGGAGGCATTCTTTACATTACATTGGTCAATGTGCATGGATAATGCCCATGTCCAGACTGATTTGGGGGCACAGAACTCAGCACACAGAATGCACAGCACACAAAACAGACCCTACCTACTCTTGTTTTAGTCCTCATCAGATTGTGGAAGGGAGTGTCTTATCAAGATACCTATATCAGCACATGATGTAGGATGTTGGAAGTGTGCTGAAGCTTTCTGGATACACGTAAAATTCTTACCTAAAATTCAAATTGTTTTCCTTGGATCCTATTAAATTCCCATAAGAGTATCTTGTTATGAAATGAATGGATCCAACAATGAGGCTTTTTCTTACTATCCTGTCACACAGTCATCACCACTTCCAAAGGCTCCTGCCATATTACCATTCTCTGTGAGTCCATCCATCTGCCATGAATCCATCTACAATGAATCTACTGTGATACCTTCTCTGTCTACCATGAATCCATCTTCCATGGCACTATCCACCATGAGTCCACTCACCATGATACCATGAACATGATCTCCCATGATGTCATAGACCCTGACATCATTGCCTTGATATTATATGCTTATGACACCATCTACCATGAGTTAGTGCTCCATTATTCTGTGCATCATGAAGCTATTCACCATAAGGCTGCATACAAGGGGCAGCCTGAAACTTCTAAAACCGTAGGTAAATTAATAATTTGTTCCCATAAAATATACCATCTTGCATGTTTATCATAGCTATAGAGAAAAGCTAAGATACATAGAAAATGAACAGTCAGTCTTGACTGCTGTTCTGTGAGCATACTTCATTTGACTCACAAATCTAGAGGAAACACTCCTTTAAGAGCTAGCAATTGAGACACAAAATTTTCTCTCATTTTCACTTGAAGAGGCTTTATTGTTAAACCACTCTTCTTTTAAAAATCCAAGCTGAATACTAACAGACACTAACAAGTAAGTTGCACACAAATACAGTCCCTCTGAGTGACTAATATAATAATAATAATAAACTTACAGTTAATAGCTATGGCTTATGAAATCATAATGAGTCCATTGTCAGGCACTGTGTCTATGGTGCTGAAAGGCTCCATTAATTCTCAGCATAGTGGATTTCCAGAATTCATATTTATCAAAACTATGGTCTGAGTGAGGAAAGAGGAATCATACCAATTAGTTTTTCCATACAGTTTCTATTTTAACTAGAAAAACACAGAGAAACTGACGGCTTGTACAGTTCACTGGATAGGACTGACGCAGAGCCAGTTGCGGTGTATCAAAGCTGTGGTTTCAGCATAAGAGGCGAATTTAGAAACTCTAAAGTTCCAGGCCAGTCTAGCATAACCATCGACATACTCTTATCAATAAAATTGCCGCCCTTCAAACACTGGAATGTGAATAACTTGCTTGGTGTGACTACAGGCTTTTTCCATGTGTGTCGCCTGTGATGACTGAGAGATAGAAATTTGTTCTGGATTATAGGGGTTGGTAGAATCCAAATACATAGGAGTTCTTCCCTGGTTGCAATAGGAAGTACAATGGGTGAACAGAACAAGAACTGTCATGGGGGTGTGGGGGGGGCATCCTGTTCCCAGGGAAGCTGCCACAGACTGAGGAACACAGGAAGTCTGCAAGAAGTTAAGGACCTCAGGCCTCCAATCATGAAGCTTCTGCCAGTCTCCGAGAGGACACTGATCTTCCCCGGGGTTCTGATCTTGGTAGACTAAGGTAAGTTATTGGTTTGTAAGACATCTCAGTTTTAGAAGTTCATTTTGATAACAATAGGAAACTAACTTTGACACCTGGAACATTGCACAGGACAGAAACCCAGAGATTGCTGAAGCTGGCTGATTGCCAGCCTTCGATCCAAGTTCAATGAAAAACCTGTCTCCGTGGAATAAGCTGAAAAGTGATAGAGTAAGACATCAAAATCCTCTGACTTCTACACATGAATGGGTGCACATATGTATGTACACCAAACTCACACACACACACACACACACACACACACACACACACTCACAGCCCTTTATTTCACATCAAAGAAATCATGACAATACACAAAAGAAGGTAAGGTAGGCCTTTTACATGGAAAATTATTCACTTGTATCAATAGTCTATAATTCCCAACTAAAACAGTAGCTAGGACTGTCTTTCCACAGTGGTTGGGAGACTGACTGGCTGTGGAAGCATTCACAGACTCAGGCCTGGCTCATGGGTGCTTCGTGTAGTCTAAATGTGTGAAGCAATTGCCCAGAACTGCCCTTCCCAACCTATAGTTTACATTTTTACTTAGAAAAACCTGCTCTCATTCTATTTGTCAAAGTATTCCCATAATTGTAGTCAGATAAATCTTTAAAGCTGTTTTGAGGAGAAAAATAATTAGAATTGGTGATCAGCAGGCTAAATTATACAGCATTATAAATAAAAGGGGGGTGTCACTCTGCAAGTATGTCAGTGTGTACTAAGATGGTCTCCTGTGAGTAGTTAAAAATATAGCTGGGAACAATAGGCCCCCCAATATATATAACTCTTATCAGGCACAGGGTGTGTAATTTCATTGTAAGAGATGTGGCTGTACATGTGTAGCTTTGGCTAGAGGGATGGAGGAGGACCTGCCATAGGTGACGTGGCCTCCATGGAAATGTCTCGGGAACTCATGGCTCAATAGCCAAGGGGTATCAGTCCCTCCAAGCTATTAATTTCACCATGGGGTCTCATTAGTAGCAAGAAACACACAAGACTCTACAAAATGGAAAGTCACAGAAGGCAGAAGTTCCACCTCTAGAAAATGTTTGCTTCTGCTACAGGAGGATATAGACACCCAAACTATAGACTCACTGTGCATTTTACTTTTAGAGGGGAGCTAAATTAAATCCATAGCCGCTTTCTTTGGGAAATGCTTTCTGATGTCTTTGTACATTGAGATGTGTTATTATTCATGAGTTACAAAATAGTTGGCAGTAGCGTTATTTATACAAAAGATGTTCACTTCTGTTCCTAACCAACCAGGTCAAGGAAGAAGAAATCTTGATGGAAAACACCATACTTTATTTTTATAATAAGTTTTTCTTAAAAAAATCTTTATTTTAAAAATTGTAAATACTGTCTTTAAAATAATTATGCACCTCATTCTGTACAGACTCGATGCTCCAGGAAGGGGGAACTGGGGCAGGTGAGGTTGGAGTGAGTGGGTTGGGAGCAGGTAGGTGGATAGGGGAATATCCTCTCAGAGGCAAAGGGGAGGAGGGATGGGGTGAGAAACTCACCTTGGATGAGGAACCAGGAAGGGGACAATGTAAATAAATAAATTTGAAATGTAAATAAATAAAACGATTTAAAAAAATTGAGCTTGTTCTTTGACAATTTCTTATATGTGGATAATACATTCTGAGAACTCATTACTCTTCCCCACCCTGTTCTGACTCCCATGCTGTCCACAGCCCACCTTCATTTTTTAAAACAATGTAGTGATAGATACACTCTGTAGAAACCATCTACCTTGAGTGAGCAGGGCTAGAGAATTCATGCTAACGGGGAGGTACATCAGCGTCTCTGCCCTTGCCTCTCATAACACTGACTGTTGTCCTTTTCAAACATCCTCCCTGGCTCCATTTGATTGTTTTAAAGACACAGTAACTAGGTGGACGTAAGAGCTGACTGGGGCATTGTACAGTCTTATCATCACTGTATGTCGTTTAGAGCCTTCAAGCCTTTCTCATACTCAATCGCTGGCTTCCATGTCAACTCAACTTGATGAGTGTTTCCAGGTTGCTGGGTTTTGGTTTGCAGCCCCACCTGCAGCCTTCACACACCATTCCTGTGGCAGGTATTCACATATCCCTGCGCTGCATTCACAGTCTAGTTGAGTAGTGTCCTCTAGTACTGCTAGGGACTGTGTTTTCTGTAGAGGAGTCTCAAGGTGAAGCACACCCCAGCTGCTTCCCTCCCCCACTTGCCGGTCCATCGCATGGTCAAGACTTTCTGTGACTCACATGGCTTCAAGGGGAGGATGCCAAGGAGACTGAGCATGGCCGTCCATGTTCTGTATGTGGGAAGGGAAGGTACATGTAGCTGTGACTGAAGATGCATGTTAATCAGAGTCGATGAAGCTTTTGTGATCTCAGGCAGAGAATTCTTTCATCTCGAATTAAGCAATGACACAGAGCCAGCTCTGTGTCAGCATAGCTGCTGTCCCATGGTGTGTCTTATTGAGCCTTGTGCTCTAGAAAGGTTGAATGTCTTCATGGGGGGCCATATTCTCTGAGTCTTTCATCATCCACCTCTTTCTACACTGCCCTTTCCCCTACCACCCCACTCCAATCCACACCAGCCAGGCTCTCCTCCCCGCATCTCTGAAACTTTCTCACTTTGGTTCTATAGGTTTCTGCCAGGGTTCATGAGAATTGATTGATTTAATCTGACATATTTGAGTTTCCCTTTTTTCATATTAAGGGTCCATATTCTATCTCCTTTGTGGGACATGTTGATTCCTGACATATAAGCTATAATAGACACTAAATAGCTCTTCATCTCTAGAACAAATTAAGTATCAGATAACATGAGAACAAAAGGTCTTGATATCAAGGAGTAAACAAGAAAATGTCCCTAAAGATGTTAAAAATTAGCAAGCATTATGTAATCCCACTTGTCCCCAGGGGGCTGGGGATGGGGGTAGGGCTGGTATATTCCAGGTCATGACACAGACACACAGCTGGAGCTGGTGATACAGAACAGCCAGACAACCAAGAGGCTCAGTGAGCAGGGCCTGGGGTCTGCTTCTGGTCGTCCAAGGAAATATCACAGGAGAGAAAAGGTCTGCCACCAGTCCTGGGGCCTAGTCAGCTCACCCAAAAGAAATGAGAAAATAGAATTTGGATACTACACAGATGGGAGTGATTTTATGGCTGCCAATCTAAGAGACAAGAAGCAGAGTCATTTGTCAAAACTTAGATAAAGTAATTCCAAAAGTAATGCTTCAAAAAATGGGCAAAATAAGATAGTTTCATCATACTTCATAAAGCATAAAGTAAGATCAGAAGAGCAGCTGTGTGCAAGCCTGAGAATGATGCTTGGGGACATTTGCAGGGTAAAACATATTCAAGATGAAACCAAAGTAACATTTGCAATGGCTGATGCTCTATAAAAAATTACCAGGCATGCAAAAAACCCAGAAACATATTAATGCGCAAGAACACTGAAAAGCACTGGGTGAAAGTAGATAAATATGTCACCTGCAATGGAGGTCATGAGTTAGGACAATAAAGTCAGCTATGCAAACAGCATTACGTTTGCTTACAAAGACAAGGAAAGGCACACACAAGTTGGCGAGGGACACAGCTTTTATTTTAAAGCCCGAATTAAACTTAAAAACTGGGAAAAATGAGACGCCAAGTGTGGGAAAAAAATCTATAGGATATGAATTTAAAGGATCAGATCCTGCAGAAAAAGTATTCCTAAGTCTAAAAATAAAACAAACCAATCAGTCAAACTTTTGAAAATCCTGAAATATTGAAGAAATAACAAAGAGGACACTGGTGACCACTCAACAGCACTGACTACTTAGAGTATGCCGTGTGTTCCAAAAGTGAAGGGCAGACGGGCTGCAAGGATGTTTGGACAAATTAGTGAGCAACATAAATTTTGAAAAGAGACAAAAAGGCACATGCTCTAATTCAAGTGGTCTAACTATCCTCAGCCTCAACGAATAGACCACAAATAAAGCCACGCCACTATAAAGTTACTTGAAGCCAGTTATAAGAATATCCTGAGAGCAGCAAGTGGAGGAAGACAGGGCAGGATGGGTGTTTGGGAACCATGCAAGTCAACCAGAGGGGAGGGGAAACTTCTACTTCCAGTTATGGCCTACAGAACCGTCCCTGGAACAAGGGGAAATGGTGTGTACTCACAGGAAAATAAAATGCATGACAATCATGCCAACTCTGATGTAAGCTCCTGACTCTTATGGTTGGGATCATGGAAGAGGCGCAGGTCTGTCTGTCCTGAAGACTAAGGTCTCTCTGTGCTGTGCCTGACCAAACTCCCTAGATTTTCCTCTTCCTGCTTGGCCTTGGTGTCTTCCTGCCAAATGTCATCTCAAGTCTGCTTTCCCAAGGTAACAAGGGGTCCAGATCAGTGAGGTCAAAAGCTTGTGCTTCATGCCTGCCTTGCTCAGGAGGGGTGAGAGGACATGGAGGTGGTCTCCGCTTCAGTAGCTCCTCAGGACCCTCCTTCCCATTCAGCACTCTTTCCTGAATAAATGTACGCATGGGAGGATTTCAGGTTTCTCCCCTCACATTCCCTTGCATGTTCACACTGCTGTTATGTGATGTCGTATGATCTAATTGGGAATGCAGTCTACCGATGAAGTCAACAGTGCCAGGGAGAGGTAACAGCGTTCTTTTGAACTGACACCTTGCTATTTTTAGATAGCATATCAACAAATATTAAATGCCTTCCTTGCTTAATGCAATTTCAGTGCAATACTTATGGGTCCAGGGCTTTGAGACGTGTGTTTACTGGAAGTGACAGATCATTAATCCATGACTCTCTCAAGGCATGACCTGGTTATGGATCTGTTGACAGTTATTTCTTAGGATGTCTGGTTCCTCATTTGCTCACACCTAATAAACTCCACAGTAACAAACCACCTGGGCCAGCATTAGTCAGGGATGCAATCAACGATCAGCTGTAAATGACACATTTTCATGCACAAGTTTGTAAGCAAGCCTTTCAATGTAGCTTTTTCTGTGAGTAATTTTATTTAATTTAGTTTTGATCTTGGGTTTTTGGATAGATTGTAATCATTTCTGACTACCAGGGGCTAGAACACTTGGGTCACACCATCTGTGTTGGCAGGGACATTCAGGTCACACCATCCATGTTGGCAAGGACACGCAGGTCACATGCCCCACAGCAGTGAGTACATGTGGGTCAGACCTTTGCACCTACATGGAGCACATAATTCCACATGAGATCTCAGAGATCTCAACATACAAATGTTGGAATGTCCCTAATTAAAAATTCTACAAAAAGGTGTGAAATATTCTAAATTCACTAGCAACCTGAATCTGGTTTATTAGAGAAAATATTAGAATAGTACTGGACAATATGCCAATAATTGGTATGGGGTTGTAGATAAATGAAGTAAGTTATTTTCTAACAAAAGCATAGGAGGAATCTTCATAGGCATTATTCTCTCTGTTCCTCGGAACTGCACATAATGCCTAAGACACACACTTATTTATTTAAGAATACTGGTTTGTACAGAAATTAAGCAGCTCAGGATGCATAGTGTGTTGATTAAATGAAGCATGGTTCTAATGTATCTCCTTTATGACTCTAAACATTGAGTTATGTTTTAAAAACAGTATTTAATGCCTTTATAGAATACAAACAGCAACAAATACAACTAAAGAAATCAATTAAGAAGGACTACTTATTTCCTTGAGTTAATTTTCTATCTAGCTACTTCGGTGAGGGTGTTTATCAGCTGTAGGAACTCTCTGGCAGATATGTATACTATCATATCATCTGAGCACTAACTACAATATGTGTAGAGACAAAGATAAAACAGAAACAGAGGGAATGGCCAACCAATGAGTGCCCCAAATTGAAACCCATCCCATGGGCAAGAACCAATCCCAGACACTACTAATGATACTCTGCTATGCTTGCAGACAGGAGCCTAGCTTATTTGTCCTGTGAGAGGCTCTACCCAACAGCTGACTAAAACAGATGTAGAAACCCACAGCCAAACATTAGATGGAATTTGGGGAGTCTTGTGGAAGAGTCAGGGAAAGAATTGACCCAAAAAGGACAGGGACTCCACAGGAAGATCAAGAGTCAACTGACCTGGACCCTTAGGGCTTCCCAGAGACTGAACTACCAACCAAAGGGCAAGCATGAACTCGACTTTAGTCCCCCTGCCCCCTGCACATATGTAGCAAATATACAGCTTAGTCCCCCAACAACTGGGAGGGAGGTTTTCCCTGAATTTGCTGCCTTCCTGTGGATCTTGTTTCCCTAACTGGGCCACCTTGTGTGGTCCCAATGAGGAAGGACATGCCTAGTTCTGCAGTGACTGATGTGCAGGGGCGGGGTATGTCTGGGGGTGTGGTACACAAAGGAGGCTCTCCCTTTTCAGAGGAGGAAGAGAGAAACGGGGGGGGGGGAGAGTTGCAGGAGGGAGGCTGGGAGGAGAGGGGGCTCATATTGAGATGGAAAGTGAATATATAATTAATTTTTTTTAAAAAGGAAAGCAATTAAGATAATCTCCAGCTGAATTTTTTACTATGATTTCCATGCATATTTAACAGATTAGCAAACCAATCCTCAACAGGTAAAGCCCCAACACTGAACTTGTAGCTGTCACTCACTTGGTTACTCATCCGCGCATTAGGAGCTACAATGTGTTGTAGGCCTCTCAGGTGCTAGATACAAACCAGGTACAGAGAAACTGTGGCCGCTGCATTCAGCTTGCTTTAGCCCCGAACTGAGGAGGAGCAGCGTGGAGGCAGACACAGTCTACACAGCATACTGAGAGATGGGCCTCTGAGAAATGCACTGCTGGGCCGGTAGCTATGTAGTCCTTGTAGTATGGAGGCTAAGGCTGTGAGTAAAGAGCCAGAACCATGTCACAGGGCAAGTGGTGAGTGATCCAGGACTATCCTAAGGGACTAAGGAGGAAAGCATTCGAGGTAAACATATGAGCAATGACTATTCGCAAGGTATGGGATCGGGGGCATCATCAGGTCCTGTAGGAGAAAGGGTGGTAGGGACTTGTGTGGTAGGGACTTGGGGAGGATGGTCAGTAGAGTCTGGGGACATGTGAACTGTAGGGCCTGAGGAAGGATAAATAGCAGGACGTGTGTGTGTGTGTGTGTGTAGACTGCAGGGTCAGGAAACAGTGTAGAAACCAACCTAAGGAAGGTAGCATATATAGATGGCACAGGGCTTTCTATGTCTAACTTCAAGTCATATTTACTTTCTCATGGCTTGCTAGTATAGAATAAAATGATTTTGATTTAAATTATATCCTGGAGCAAAAAAAAATGCAGTGACATTTCAGTATAAATACAGTGAACATCTGGGTCGCAGGCAGCAAATTCAACTTGTGACACAATCTACCCTAGAAACAATGCTTTCTGTCACTGTGCAGATACTGACAGGGAGACAGGTAAGTCCTTCATGTCCTGGTCCTGTGTGCAAGGTTGGTTACCATGGCTTCATAGATACAATCTCTTTATCTCCACACAATTGTGTCAGGAGCTTTAAAATGCCCTATTAAAAAATGTCTATTTCAAATAAGAAAGTAAGACTGTCATGATAGATTCAGAGAATGTAGTAAGAAAAAAATGACTTTATAATCCAGATTGATTTTTTTTAAAAAAAATATTTTATTGAAGACAGAAGTGTGCCAAGCTTAAGTAGCAGCTTGAGTTATTTTACAAAGTGTGTCCTGTCAAGGTAGCAGACGCAGGTACCACACTCAATTCCCTTCTATTTTCTACTCAGTTTCTTTCCCATCACCAGCTGAATAATGCAGGCTCCCAAGTCACGAGTCACTTTGGCCTTTGTAGGAGATGTGAAGGGGAAACCGCACTGTTGTGTTCTGCTGCGTCTGGCCTCCCTCCCTCCATATGGTGTGAGTTTCATCCACATTTTGAAGTCACCCCTTTCTTGTTTTCTGGTTCTGTATTGTTAATACAAGTATAGCCTAGACTGCTTCCCATCATTTATAGTTTCTATTATTTTCTGTTTGACATCTGTCAGCACTAGGAACACACCACGTTTTTATCCTTGATATTGAAAAATTCACCATCAAAATATAAAATGCTTCTTACTAATTAATAAACTAGGTAATAAAATGCTAGCGAGGCATAGCAGATGTGAACATTAAAACTACAACTGTTTATTTAATTAAGGAGACATTAAAAGCATGCTCGATAATGAAAGATTATCAGGCTTTCAAAATAAGTTAATAAAAATCCATTCTGTCTTCGATGGAGGTATATAGGTGAGAAGTCCAGTAATGTTCAGAAGTGGTTTCCATTATGCAGAAGTAAACAGACATTTATTGCAAACAAAACAGCAAAATAGAATAAGCCAGTAGGTTTTGTACAAATGGTGAACTGTTAAATAACTCATAGACAAAAAATGAATTCAAAGTGAGCCATATTATTCAGGTAAAATGGGTTTAAAACAAATTTAAAGAAAAAGTTCACCAAGAGAGTTTAGAAGCAGGAAAGAAATATGGAAACAGAAAGTAGAAAACCAGGATGATCCACAGAGGACTCAAACACATCTATCTACAATTTTACTAAGAAGACAAAACAAAATTGTCTGCAATTGTTCTCAAAGAGAACGAAAGTAAATGATAGTAAAGAAAGAAGGACTGAGAAGGAGAAGACACTACATATAAATTTCTGTCAATTTTATTTTGAGACAGGATCTCTCGCTCTGTGGTCCTGACTGTTCAGAAATTTACTGTATAGACCAGGTTGGCCTTGCACTCATTGAGATCTGCCTGCCTCTACCTCCTGAGTGATGGGATTAAAGACACTCAATTATATATATATTCTTACTATAGTAACCTTAGACAAAGGTAGTTTTTTTGTAAAAAGGACCAAGACTTTCACTTTTTCCCCTAACTTGGAATAAGAAAGTAAAATTCATTTTATCTGCCTGGATGAACTTTAGATAAAATGCAGGAAATAAACAAGAAAAATGTAAATAAAGTGAAAATCCATTCGTTCCTTGTTCGGTGGATAGCCAATACCTGACACTATTAATGATACTCTGCTAAGCTTGCAGACAGGAGCCTAGCATCACTGTCTCCTGAGAGGCTTCACTCAGCACTTGATGGAGACAGATGCAGAGACTCACAGCCAAACATCAGGCAGAGCTGGGGGAGTCTTGTGGAAGGGTAGGGGATAGAATTGAGTAAGCCAGAGGAGTCAAGGACACCACCAGAAGACCTACATAGTCAACTAACTTGGGCCCGTGGGAGCTCACAGAGACTGAACCACTAAAGAACATGCAGGGCTGAACCTTGGCCCCCTACACATTTGTAGCAGACGTGCAGCTTGGTTTTCATGTGTGTCCCCTAACAATTAGAGCAAACGCTATTTTGACTCACTTAGCTGGCATTACCGTACCTAAACTGGACTACTTATTGGGTCCAGTAGGAAAGGATGCTTTAAGCCTAATGCTACTGGATGTCCGGTGGTGGGGTTACTCAAGGAGAGCTTCACCCTTCTACTCAGAGAGGGGTAATGAGGGGAGGAACTTGTAAGAGCAGGACTGGAAGATAGGAGGGTCTGGGGGTTGTAAAGTAAATAAAAACACCCATTGTTTTACAACTCTAATATAGTATCCAAAAATGCAAAATATTTGTCTTTATTCTAAAATAAATCTAAAGAGAAAAGGCCAGCCTCAGCTACAGTATCCTGGAGTGAGGAGAACATGGCCTGTGTGGCCTCTTGTCTGGCTTGGTGCCACCCTGTCCATAAGGGTGTGGGCATTTTAGTGAACAGGAAAGACTACTGCATTAGTTAGTTCTCTCATTCAAGGCTCAAATACTTGACGAGAAGCACCTTAAGGGAAGGAGGGTTTTCTTTAGTTTACCATTTAACAAGAGGCATAGCCCTGGTGTTAGGGGGAGCCTGGCAGCAGTAGCTTGTCCATCCCACTCGCGTGCAGTCAGAAGCATGGAGCACTGAAAGCTGCTGCTCAGGCCATGTCCTACTCTCAGTACAGGACCCAGCACACCGGTCAGCGCTGCCCACTTTTAGGGCGAGTCTTCCATCCTTCGCTAAACATTTTTGAAAACTCTGCCATAGACACATTCAAAGGTGTGGCTCCATGGTGGTTCTAAATCTCATCCTGTTGCTGGTGAAGATCAACCCTTATACAAACACAATGAAATATCTTGAGTACAATGAAATGTACAGGCACACCGTTAGAAATAGCAGCAGAACGTAACCAGAAATCGTGGTATAAAATTGAAATATCGATGTACCCCTCTATGTGTCACCAACGTAAAGTATGAAACATACACTGAAATGCAATTTCAAATATATTTCGTTATCTAACAAAAATATTTTCTGAAAATCAGCTTGCCAAAGGATGAGCAAACCGTTACTGAGCATATTGATGGCGCTTCCTTTAAACGAATATAAAATTATACTGAAATCTACTAGAGTCAATAGTCAAGAAGAGAAAAAGATGTGACAGATAAAGTGAGTGAATTCATTTCAATTAAAATTACAACAAAATGTTAATATTAACAAAACATCCATTTGACTAACTATAGAAATCTGTAGCAAATCAAACCACAGAAAATAACAGTCAGGGCTGTGAACAGCAAGGACTGAGGTGAAAATCACTCAGGAATCAAGATCCACCTAGACGAGGTAAGGTGTTTGTTGATGTCCATGGAAACAGCACAAGGGAGACACCCTGACTCTTCCTGCTCCCCTCTAGCAATGAGGTACGTGGTCTATGTGCTTATAAATATGGAAATAAGTCAAGCTTCCATGTTTACATCACAGCATATGCAAATAGAGCCATGAGTAAAGAAGACGCGGGCACCAATGCAAAGCTCATAAGTAGTAAGCGCGATGTCAAGCCAGAGCCAGCAAGGGCCAAGGGAGCCAGTCTAAAAGAGAATAATATTGTCGCACAAAGAATATATGACTTTAGGAAATATAATTCTAAAAGTAAAAATATTACTGACCATAAATGCAGGTCTTAATGAATTAAAGCACATTAAGTATAGAGTTCTTTTAGCCTACCACATGGGAGAAAAGCAAAACAACACCTAAGCAAATAGTTCTGTCTCCTACACAACTGAGAATGGATCAAGGGAAAGAAGTAATCACGTCGTTACTGCAAAGTGAATGTCCCAGAGAAAAGCTACAACTTTGCTAAAGGGTCTAGAGGGTTGATTGACTGGTTAGAATGTTCTGGTTGTGGAGAGTAGGAATGATGCAGATCCACAGCCAAATTATTTTTGGGTTAGTTTTCTCCTTTTAATTTCCATCCATCGTCCCTCTTTGTCTGGTACCATAAAATGAAACCCTTTGGGATGCATCAATTTAACAGATTATTAGCTTCCAACAACCTGAGAGCTAAAACTGTCATCAGATAGCACCTGAAACCTATAACACAGATTTATATGGCGCTAACCTGATGTTTCTCCCAGTGTATTTTCAAAGTGCCTTGATTTATGACTTCCTTTTATTAGGTAGCTATAAAAACTTCATAAAACCTCTTACACATTGGAATATGCTATTTGAGGCAACCTGAATCCATGCTCCTGGGCCATGGCCACTTGTATCTGGCTCCAGAATCAATGACCTCTTCTTTCCTTTAAGGTGAGAGCTGTGTTTTAAACAGACAGTGCGACAAACTCCAAGTCAAGGTGAAGACAGAGAGACCTAGAGAGCCAGAGGGAGCACAGTCAAAGCCATATGGGCATTTGTCAAGTTCTTGGGGTACACATATGAGAAGGGGAGCAGGTACCCTGGTGTTTTGTTGCCCGGCATTTTCCACAGGGCAGCGTGAGGTAACTGTGAGCCCATGCAATGCTGAGGACCCCTTCTTCCAGCTTCCTCCTGTGGTGTCCATCTGCCCCCACCCACAAGAATGCCCCCAGCATCATTTCCATTTATCTAAAATCTTAAGGCCCAAAGTGATTAACAGTGACTAAGAAGTCAGTCAAACAGTTAGACCTCACAGTAGGATGCAGCTTCCAATGGAAAAGAACAAGCTTTGTTCAGAAACATCGCTTAATGGGAAAGCATGCTCGATGTTTCCCTACTCAGCTGACCACTCACAGTTAGAAACTGACAGAGGATATTGGGTCACAGTGTGAACCAAAGCAGGAGGGAAGATATGTAGAAGGGACGTTTGGTGGAATGGGTTCGAGGTGATCCCTCAACTCAAAGAATTTCCTGAAGTGAATCAAACATTGGAGCCCCTGGTATTTGGTGTTACTGTTAGGTCTGAGTGTCTGGGTTATCTATACAATTCACACAACAAATGCAATTGATAGTTAATTTGTTATGGTTTCTTTTCACAATGTGTGTATGTGTCTGTGCGTGCGTGTGTGTGTGTGTGTGTGTGTGTGTGTGTGTGTGTGTGTGTATCCATGGGTATATGAAATTTAATGCCTGGACCTTTAAAATCATTGCCAAATGAAAAGCTTGTACCATGAAAAATCATGTACCATGAAACCATGGGTCCTACAGCATTTGTACTTAGTTGAAAATACTAATTAGCATTGTAAGCAGTAGAATGACTAATTTGTTGCCCTTTGGTAGCCATTAAACTGGAAACTCATTTAATCCTCCTTCCTGGACAGTGCCAGCTGCTCATGATGTGCTAATAGAAGAACATAAAGTCCCATATGCTGCCGGTGACCACAATTGGGCTGCCCAGGTGAGTCTATGGGGACCAGCAGTGATCCCAGGGGTCCCTCCATCAGGACAAGCCTGCTATGGAGTCTCTATTTTAGGAAGATGAGATTCTATCCAAAACTAGCTTGTTCTAAACTAGAAGGATGAGGAAGGCTCTCTCCAGTGAGGACACAAATGCTCATCTGACTTGTACACACGGGACACCAGGCAGTTGTCACATGGTGTTCTTCGAAGCAGTTTTCTTCATTGTGTTCTTCTTTTGCAGTGCTTACAATTCACAAAACTCTTCACCCAGGGTCTACTCAATGTTGCCTTTGCCTGAGGTTTGTTCTTCTTATCTTACTTTTTATAGGTCACAACTACAAGTATGGCCCAACTTCCTTCACAGGCCATAGGTCGCCCTTGCATTTCCTTCATCTCTCAAAGTCTCATTTATATTTTACCTATTTCTGATGTACTGTTTACGTTCATATGGGTCAAGTCCCTATTGTATAAGGCTAAGTCTGCCCCTTGGAATAAAAGCCTATCATGAGAGGACAGAGGCAAAGAGAGGAAATCATGAGAAAACGAGACCCATAAAGGAACACCACATACTGTCAGACATATGTGTTAAAAAAGCTCCAATGTGTATGTTCAGACTATGCAATATTTCGACTGAGAAATGCAATCTACAAAATGATGTAAGTGCAACTGTAGAAGTGAAAAGTTCCATTTCTAAACACAAGCATAGGTTTCATGGTTCTCGGAGGGTCTCCGTCTCACAAAGAGTTTTAAACCTGAAGAGTTGAAACCTGAGGAGTTGAAGTCACAGATAGCCATGTTCTGCTGAACCCTTCAAGCACACCACCCCTGCTTCATCTGATTCCTCTCATTGTTGATATGTTTGCCCTTTGTCAAGCCTTTTACATAGCTCTACCTGTCCCTGCTGCTTTCTATGTTCTTCTTTCTTCCACCCTTCTCCTATCCTTCCATCCTTTGGACCCCCAAACACTAGATAGGAAAGAAAAAAAAAGGATAGATGGGGAAAGGGGGCAATGTTATCATTAGACCATTTTCTGCTGGATGGGGCAAGTTTGATCTACACTGCCAGGATTTCTAATTTCTTCTTTCTTCTTTGTGCATGAGTACTTAACAAACCACTATCAACACCAAACAGCTACCAAACGGCAACCAGCAATCCACGGCCCACCTTATGTCTCGGGGCCTTAGTATTTATACAGCCTCTGAAGAGTCCTCAGAATCCCCAATATCACACAATTGCATAAGCCCTCTGCTGCTGGAAAAATCACAACCCCGCTTGAGCATGAGACAAATCACAGTTTACTGCTGTGGACAATCTAGAGCAACCCCATACCCCACACCCGAGATTAAAATGGAAACCTAGTCTTGTAGTATTTTGGGTGATTTGTAAAGAAACAAGAATGCTGAAATCATTACTGCATGTAGCTATTTTCATTGACCTTCATATGTTTTGTCATTTGAAATAATTTATCAAAAAACCTCTTTTCTGAGGGCAGTTGTTTATCATGGGTCTTTCTGATTTCTCTCTACTGTGGCTGTCCGTGGATTCCCATGTCTGTGCTTAGTCTCTGTTCTCTTACTCATAAAATCACACTTGAATCTCCTTTGGAAGGTTACAGGGTTTTGTACATTCTGTGGAAGACACAGGTAATGTCCTAGGCTAACCTCTGCATGGCACTCTGTCTAGAGCCTTTATCATAAGTGGCCAGAGAGCAGGTTTTCCCGGGATGTATTGTGAAGGGTTCCTTGCAAATTTCATCCCCAGTGTAATTAAAGCAACTTCATTCTTACATCAAATGTGAAACATAAAGAAGTTTAAATCCACTTTACCTAGAGTTCACAGAGATGACTTAAGGAAAACCAGCACACCGCATGTAACTAAATATGCTCCAACACATTCCTGAATAGGCTAAGCTCATTCATTTAGGCTGACCTAACTAGTATAGACAGGAGTCAATATTCTTCCTGGTCCTCTCCCACAGAACTCGACACTGAGGAAGAGGAGACAATAACATTTCCATCTGTCATTTTATGGCTTGAAAAAGATAGGACCAAAACCCGTTTCTTAGAAATGGAGTGCATGCTATCCTGTGCAATCTAGGGAGGTTGTGCAATCAAATATCTTAGTTTTCTTATCAATATAATGTAGTTTCATACGATATACATAAACCACCGAGCACAATTCTGAAGGTGGAACCTCCAGTCAATCACCAGCTGGTTTTGGAGGGGACTCCAGTTCCACTTAGCAGCAGTTGCCTGTCCGTGGTAGGAAAAGGTATTGTCTTTATGCTTCCACACCAACGCGGGATTCACACCACACGAGCCAGTCACCACCTACTTCACACATCAGGACAGAGAGGTGCGAAGTCCTCCTCCTGTGCTTCTTCAGATGGGCATAGACTCCACATTAGGCACAAGCTAATTCCTCACACATGATTCCCCCATGTGAGTCGGGTTTTACTTTTTGAGTAGCTTTGTTAAACCAAGCGTTCTGAACTTAGGTGACACCATTTAATACAGACTCTGGTTTCCTAGAGGGCTTTTCACCAATGTACCAGACAATCAAATCCTTCACCTCGTGGATCTAATTTGTGAAAAATACTTTGGAGGCTGCTTTCAGGAGCCCATGAAGCTTGTTATAACACAATGGGTGGTTTGTCCAGCTGGAAAGGGATGGACACTCTGCAGGGAGAGGTGGGAAACATGTAAGGCGCCAGCAGGTAGGCACAGAGGACTCTGACACACTGCTCAGACTTGGAATTAGAAAGTCTGTCACTTCTACCTCTTTTTATTGAGTACCAATGCGTGCGTGCGTGTGCATACAAACACACACACACACACACACACACACACGCACACACACACAGACATATCTTATAATCACTGAAGATAATGTATGAGATGTGAAATATATGCATATTGAGGAGAAATTTGATACAATTTACTTCAAAATATTGGCCTACTGTACATACCCAGAGGACCACTTTGAGAATTCCAGTTTCTTTTTATCCAAGGGGAAACAGTCAACACTTCTCATGCTGTGTTCAATATGTTTATAGATGGGAAACTCAATGTGGTGGTGGTGATGGTGGTGGTGGTGGTGGTATGTGCGTGTGTGTGTGTGTGCGTGCTATCCATTCAATACTTGTCTGTTTTGTGAGTCAAATTGGCAGCGTTCAGCTTAATCTGATACATGGCAATGTACATGCTTTCTAAGCTAAATGAACTTTGAGCAACAAGCTTGGCTGTTTCCTTTGTGTCTGCTTTATTACCCAGGGAAGCTGCAATATGCTACTATGTGCACTCCACTTCACCTTCTTGCTACCAGGAGTCACAGGTCATGCATTCTTTATGAATTCTTGGCAAATGACACGGCTGTGAAATAGTAAATAGACCCCATGTTAGCACAGGTCCTGACTTCCAAGATTCCAGCAGAATATCATAAGCTTGTTAATTTTACCTTGATTTTCTTAGCAAAAGTTCTATTCCCTAATTACTGTTTTCTAAAAATGTGGGGGTAGCATTTTATGTGTACTTTATGCAAAGGTATGGAGATAAATTTAACGTTTCTGAAAAAGTAAAGTAAGGGCTTTACTTCCTTGCTCCCCAGAGTCTTCCAATGCCTGGCAAGGTGTAATGTTTGATCTGCAGGTATTTTAGTTCTGTTCTTAGGACACAATTTATTTCTTCATACAAATTCACCTAGTTAGACTATGCCTGGGACCTGTGGATGAGTCTGTACAAATTCTGATGTGCATGGTGAAACCCAGAGCAAGGGATACAATTCTGACAGTGATAGCAGTGTGGGGCCCCTTGAAACCCTCAAATCTTTCCATGAGCTGCTACATCTCAGAGCACATAGATGGTCTCTGTCAGCCAGTCAAGATAGTATCACATAGAAACATGCCTTACTGGACATCATTAATTAGCAACACTGAAACTGATTTGTTTTTCCAAAATGTTTGTGTGTCAGGAGCTTTACCTATCTTGTTCTGGTGCCACAAAATAGCAAAAGTCCCTGTAGCTATTAAATCTGTTATCAAATATAAACATAGTAGAACCTTTATATATGCATCACTACTTCTCCAGGAACAAAGGGACAGCAAGTACCATGCTCAGAAGGTGGGGGATTCTCCACAATTCACATCAATTCTTAGTCACCAAGATTATCACCCTGTGCACTTCAAACATTTCTGTCCTCATCAGACTCAGGCACAAACGGCCTCAGTAATTTGATGGTTCAATAGACTTGTTATGTTTAATGTTAATCAACTAGATAAGACTTTCTTTCATCTAGAGTTCAGAAAACGAATAAAAACATGGTGCCTAGTAAATGTACCCAGAGAACTCCTATTATTTCTCCTGATGTTTCCCAACACAAAGTGAAACCCTGTATGACTAGCAGTGTTGTCTACTACGGGTTGTTCCAAAAGTAAAATGCAAAACCCTCAAAGTCCTTAATATAATCACCGCAGGTATAGGTGCAGGTAGGGAGTTTGGGAACATTTTAACCCACAATTCTCAGTTGATGGGGTGCAAAGATCCTAAATTTTCAGACATCTGAGGTGAGACTGGGGGAGACCCCTTTCCCCAGGGGTACAAAGGTAAACTGTAGCCCCGAGTTACTATGAGTTTCTTTCCATGTTGCAATCTGTTCTTTAGGCGTTTTTCAGACAATGTCAGCATGGTGATTTCTTAGACAAGGAGCTGTATCCTTCCAGTTTGATTGAGGTTTCCCTTTAAACAGTATGCTTGTAAGATAAGAATTTTGAGTAATGCTGTTTTACTTTAAATAATAATTAGTGCTTTCTTATAAAAGAATTTTTAAAAGAACTGTTTGAAGGGGTTTCAAAGCCTCCTTAATTTCAGCCTGTCTCTGAGATGGAGACAATTTTCATAATTTTGTTTTTAAAAGTATAGACCCATCATTTTTCTAAGCACCTTAAGGAGCAATTTTCTTTCAAAGGTTGTAGAATCTTTTTTCCTTCTATCACATTTCGCTTCAAAAGGTACTCAGTTTCAAAGAAAAGATAAATATTTCATGTATGCTTTTTAAGAGTCTTCCATGTTTAATACGAGGAGCAGAGAAGTTTTGTTTTCATTGTGGATACATTGGCTGGGTGACATTTGAGATTGATGTTCATACACAGTGTACACAGACAGGCACGCAGACACACATGCGCATGCACCCAGGAAACAGGTGTGCACGCACACATCCTGAATTCTATTGAAAAGTCTGATGTTTGGAAACACGTGCATATGACAGAAGCAGCAGCTGTATTTCAGGCAGAAAGCTCAGACAGAGCATGTAGAAGAACAGGGAGCATTTCGTTTTGGTACTTCACTCCCTACTGACGGCACTCTGTGCCTACTTATGAGCTGTTCTGTGCTACCTTCCAACTGTGCAGCCAATCAGAATAGAGAGAGGCAAAATAAGAAAGAGGACCTTAGGATCAGCAAACCATCAGGACTCAATCACGCACCTAGCTCGAATTAGTCAAGATAATATCAGTGTAGGTGGAATCAAGGCAAGGGAGTATTGTAACTCATTTGTAATCAGATAATTATTTCACTTTCGAATAAAAATTTCATCAAAGTCATCAGAAGCTGCCACTTCCCTTCCCTCTGCCTAATAAGAAAAGAGACAGCCGACTCTGCCAATGGGTTTGCGACCTAACTGGGATAAGGAAAACACAGAGTGACAGAAAATGATGGATCAAGGTGACACAGAAAAGTCTTGCCAGGTTCTGCAACTCCCGGTGCAGTCAGGAGTAATGGCATCCACACAGGGAGGGACTCTGGAAGGAGAAGGACCTGACGTCCATTTGCCTTGGTGTTAAAATGAGCCAACACTCAGAGGAAAGAGGTCTCTGTTCAGAGGAGTTTAAAGAGAGAGCCATGCTGTGTCTGGAATGTAGGGTGGATCATTGTTATTCAGCATACAGTTCTACATGATGCCACAGTGGCAAATACATTCACCTGTTTCTCCTGGTGGCATGAAGAATTTACCCTAATCTTTGCAAAATCCTTCAAGTATGAGGCACTTAGCACAGTCACAGATTGCTGCTATAACAGTGCAACCTGGGTAGAGCTTGCTTCTGTGGTGCACGTGTGTAAGTCATGAGCACTTAGGACTGGGGTCTGCTCCCCCTGTTTCATTTCCTTTGTTACACAGCATTAGAGCTTAACTGCTTTCCCTTGTTTCTAAATCATCACATACACAAGATTCTATCACAAGTTTATCTGGTTACTTTTGCAGTAGGAAATAGATTGAAATTTTTACCCACATAATACCATGAAGTAAAATGGAAAGTCTATGCCTTCACACCAATGCCAGAAATGGGATCAGTTTGCCCCACGCCCCCATTTACAAAGTACACTACATAACTGGTTGAATTTAGCTAATCAGTTTGATTTAAACAGACATAATCTAGAGGCAGACAGTCTACGTGTCCCTTCATTAGCTACGATCAGTTAACATAAATTCTGCACACGCACAGGCTTTCCTCTCTTCCCTGTTTCCCCACTGATTTCCCTTTCTTGAAAAAAGTGAGTCACCATGAAAAACATAATGTGACAGAAGACTGAATTTTACAACATAGATTCCACCACACATTTTAGGAGGTGCATTATTATTCGTATCCCCTGGAGGAAAACGTAGGTACGTATTATTTTGGTATAATGTTTTTACTACATCATAAAGTGCTCAGGTGCTGTGAGTACATTGGGTACTTATGCTGTTTAATGTTAGGGTCCTTCAATCTCCTGAGAATGTTGCTAGTCCCCCCTCCCCATCTCCTCTTTTTCCTCTTCCCCTTTCTTTACCTTTTTCTTCCCTGCTCCCGCCTGTCTCCTTATCCCCTATCTTCTGTTTACTCTTCTCTTATGACCCTTTCTGACTCCAAGTAGGAGGAATTGCACTAGAAAGAACTTTTCTTTAAAGATTAGTGGGAGCGGGGCTCAGGGGCACTGTACTTAGGGTGAACTGCCTCCCTGTGCCCGAGTTCCAGCCACATGTGTGTCACAGGGTGATACGTGTGCAAAATATAGTAAAATAAACGCCTAAACGTAAAAATAAGTAATGCAAAATAAAACTCTGCCACTTTAATAAAGGTAATAATAACTAGCTATAAATATGTAGGACAGAGAAATGTATACTGTCTTAAGTTCTGTGTGACACTCAGGAAAATGCTTCCAGGCAGGTGATTGGCACAGAGAACAGCTCTTTACAACCACAGGGATTGATCTTCATACCCTTAATCAAGGAAAAATAGCAATGAGTTGGTGATCGCGGGCCTCTGTGCTCCGACTTAAAAGAAATGCCTGAACATCACTGTTTAAAGTGTTAAATGGCAAATGGGCTGGCTTCTGGCTCATTAATTTATCTCCTCTCAGATAGAACATCAATTCTCCTGACAAGTGATGATGTGTTGCTGGAGAACTCCTATGCTTTATTTTAATGAATCGGTAGTGAAAAAACCAGCCACACGGTTATGCTGACAAGTATGAAAGGGGGGGCTTAAAGCAATTTCTGCAAGCTCGCGGCATTCATTGCTAATATTTATTCATAATGAACTTGCCGCGACTGTTTCCAAAATTATCTTTAAGCCATTCTTCAGCAGCAAGCTCCTATTTATCTCATAAGGCTATTATTGATTTTACTATTCAATAAGATTGATTCTATATTTCATACATGTGCAGGAACAATTGGCAAACTGACCTTAAAATGCCATTGGCTGTGACCCGGTCCTAAGAGGCATTACCATCCCTGGCTCACATTAATTTCTAAGCAAGTCCCACATGTCCACCTCGCTTAGTGGAGAGGAATCTGCTGTCACCTTTGAACTCGGTCTTTCTTGGGGCTGTTCCTCTCTCCTCCAGAGTCATTTTCCTAGTATGGGCTGGGATGTTCCACATAAAGACAGTAAACCCTTAGGAAGAAATATGTCTGCCATCTCCTGTTGACCTAAGACACATGTTTCTTACATTAGAGGAGATAGATTTAAAAAAAACCTGTAACCAGCAGACATGAAACTCTTGGAGGATCACCTTTGTGACTATTTCCATATACATGTAACTGGACATTAAACTAATATTAAGATTAATTAATAATGAGTCCCAGTAGCCACAGCACCGAGAGACTGAGGAAAGAAGAGAGAATTGAAGCAAGGGGCTGAGGGAGGGTGCCTCTGTGACTTTGCTCACATCATGGTGAGCAGCAATATATTACCAGCAGGGACCCCTCTCTCCTGACACCTACTGACCTGTGACACCCTGCCCTGCTGACACCTCACACAACTCCCTAACTCAACTCCAAAACACCAACTCCCCTTTAGCTGATTCTTTCCCTCAGGCCTTTGTGCCATGGTGGGACCCTCTCACCAGTAAGCTGCTCTAGCTTTGCCCAGATCCAACCAACATGGAATAGATTAGGCCCTAAGCAGGACTCCAAATCCTTATCTGAATGTAGGGCCAGCTCTGGAGATCGATCACAGGCCTACCCTCCGAGCTCAGAGGTGTTTGGTTGTTTGGGGTCTGTTTAGAGGAAGTAGGAGCTGTGAACATTGGAGCTGGTGGCATCCCACACTTCTCTACCAAGTTCCCTTAGGAAATATATCCAACATAGCCACGTGACATGACAAACTTTCTAAGTGAAAAGGAGACACCCAGACCAGATGAGCTGGGTTTCCTATTCAGCCTAACTTATACCATCTTTCTAGTAGTGAGATGACACGTGATGCCCTCCATTGTGCGATATGCCAGGACCTGCACATGAGCATAAGGCAAAGCTAGCCAAAGGGAATAATGAGTTCTGTTCTTTGCATGTGTGCAACTGAAAAGCATCTTGTGGAGTGGTAACTAGGATTCGGTGTGCAACATTTCACTCAGCTGCAGTGATCAGGTGCCTATCCCTGCAGTTACCCATCATCATCATCATCATCATCATCATCATCATCATCATCATCATCACCATGAGAAAGCTGTCTGTGAACACTAGTCTCCTGCAAATGTAAATCAGCCAAGTCAGCTTCCTGGCAGAACAGATACTGCGGTAGAGTCTTCCATCTACTCAATGAGATGACAGACTTAAAATAAAATAAAGATCTTGCCTCAACATCTTGTATTCAAACGTAATTGGTCTGTTCTGTGAGCAGCCAGGCTGGTTGGTAATGTAAGCCCATCAAGTTTTAGAACTAATTATTCTTCCGTGAATGAAAATCAATATACTTTAATTCATAGTAGCAATTTAAGCTAAGTGAAATTGGCAAGAAGCGGTTCCAATCTAGACTGAAGCACAGGTTGGGTGGCAGTTTTAGGTGATGTTTGGGACAATATTAGCTGAGATAATTTGCACTGGAGACCCCCTAGTTACTAGTTCCAGGTTTTTCATCTGTTTTAATGAGAACACATCAAGACAGAATGGGAAATTCCTGGGCATGCACTGAAGTGGAGGCAAGCCCAAGGCAGCCTGCGAGGAAGGGAAGCCACCACTGTGGAGGAGGCCAGTGAGTCCATGAGACATTTTCTTCTGTGAGCTTTTGGGTTGGATTTGATTGCTATGTGTCTGGTCCTAATTCAGTAGGGGACCCTGCTCAAAACTGAGTCACATTCATAATCCTGCCACAGCTCTACATACTATCCAAAGTGGTTTTCCAAATGCCAGACAGAGGGCACTTGGATGAAAGTGAGCACCATGTTTAAGGATTGTGTTGGTGCACTATAGTAAAATGCCACATGGTCACCATGACAACTTGTGTCCTGGAGCTACCTTAATACAGAAAGAAGAGTTAGATATCTTTCTTAAGGCTGAATCATGTGCCAGATCTGAGCTCTGATCCTGGTCTGAGATTCAGGGTTCATATTCTGATATAATCTGAAAAGAAAAGGTGCTCAGGGGTGACTCATGTGGGACAGGGTGGCCTTACTTCACCACAGCAGAGACAGAGATACAGCCAGAGACATCCTGCTGCTGGAGACTGAGATGTGGAGCAGGGGCGTACCACAGTAAGTCATAGGAGTGAGCAACATTGCCGGCTTTATTCACCTAGATCTCTCTCCCTCCCAGAGTCATTATTAGGTAAGATTGAATTAATACTGTGAATGGATGTTTGAAAATGTAGCAGGCTTTAAAAATCCAAGCTCTATTTATGGTGTTGAAACTTGATTTGAGAACCAGGTCTTCAGAACTAAGTTTCTTTTCAGTCAACTTTCAAGTTCATGGAGGCCTCCTAGCCATCATGACATCTACAAATTATTCAATATAAGGACTCAGGACCCAAAGAGGAGACCAAGCAAAGGGTGTACCAGCCCTAGAAGGACAGTCTAATGAAAGAGAAGAGCCAGAGGCTCTCAGATATCTTGTCCAGGTTGGACACATCTGTTTGATTGGACACAACTGCTTCCATGTCTTTGTCCAGCTCTAATGTAGGTCAGTGTCTCTGATTTGGGGAGTGAGAGTCTTTGGTCGCATTGGTGTCTTGTGTAAGTTTTCATCATCTATACATCTTCCACGAGCTCATTGTGTCTTTATAGACACTGACTAGTTTCTAAAGCTGGATAACCAACTGCGAAGATCAGGAACATTGGTGAGTTTCTCCTCACTGTCAGAGAATGACCATTAGTGAGGAAGTAATGGCGCATCATGACTCTTGTAAATGGATTTTAGAAGCTTGATGAGAAAAACAATTGTCTGCATTGTGAAACTGTGTCCATTTGCTGTTGATTTACTCTGCAATGATGTCTGTCTGCAAGGCTTGACTTCTCTTTTAAACCAAACCAAACTTATCACCCACTTACTAAGAAAGTGAAGGCACTGTTATTGATTTTACAAAAGAAAAGACAAGATATCTTTCAAGCTTTCTCTTACACACCTCCCTCATTTTTGAATTTTTAGAATACGGAGTTTCTCTTGAGTAAGGTTGTTCTTCTAAATGTACTTCGGCTGGTGAAGAAATATGAACTTGGACCTGGTTGGGGGTCTCCAGTACAAGGTCTTGGGTAGAAAGTACAACTCCATCACTGCAAACTGGAAAGAAAAGGAAAGTGAAGGAATCATAGGGTCAGAGAGTGGGGAAGAGATTAGGGAAGAAAAGCAGAAGAGGAAGATAGGAGAGAAAAAAAAATAGAAATTCAGAGATTTTCATAACAGTTTTTTTATGGAAATGTTTAATAGAAGTACCGTCAAACATCATTGAACAAGCCAGGACAGGCACCTGCCCATGGGTTGGAACATGGTTGCCTGAACAAGGCCTGCATAAGATTAAGCTAATCAACTTTCTAGTATTGAGGTGTTGTAAGGGTCAGGAAGCCCAGAACTAATTGAGGAGTTATTGAAAGTTGATGGCTTCTGGGGGATGGAGAGTCAGTTTTCTTTAAAGATGAGGTCCTTCATTGGTAAGGAGTGTGGAGGTAGGAATGGACTCTGAAGTGTTTAGGGAGGAGGTGAATATGATCAAAATACATCATATGAAATTCTCAAAGAATTAATAAAAATATTGTATTAAAAATTATCAAGGTTGCCAGTAGGTTAATGGAATAGAGTATTAAGGACATTTGTGTTTGAGTGCTTTATATGATTAAGAAAACAGGCTGACCCTGCTCCTCAGTGCCTAGCAGGGAGTAGATTAATGTTTCTGTGGAGAGGAACATTAGACTTATGAGAAAATGAAGGGGCATATTAAGGAAAAACAGAGTGAGTGATTGGAAAAAGTCATTCAAGTTGATGCTCGTTTTTGCTTTGAAAGAGCACATAGGATCAAGAAAGTGAGATTATTTTCTAACATTCCTTTTGGAGCAGATTTATAATTATTGTATTTAAGAAATGTTTTTCAGCTAGTCCATGGATCTCCAAGGTGGTCGCACTCAGGCTGTGTTCTAGACAGGTAAGACCCGAATCTTGGTACAGAGGTTTCTAAGTGTATCTTTGATGGCAACTGCAGGGATAGTTGTGAACTTTGCCTCTGTAGACAGCAACCACTGGTGCAGGAAGATTGCCCAGCATCAGGAGCTGAGTCCCTACCATTGCGGTAAGTGCTGTGAGAGCTGCAACTGTTGGCTTCTGGCATATTCATGTGTATCTGCCCACCTACACTGGGAAACTATGTAGAAGGTTCTAACTAACAGTTCTCTTCTATAGAATGACTACGTGTTCACCACAAATCCAAAACTGTTATCCCAACAGCAACTTTAATTTCTTTGGCCCATAGGTGAGAAGGTAGGCTCACAACAGCTTTCTGTTTAGGGTACTGTAGGCTGATTCTAAGGTGTAGCTCTGTGAAAAGTTCCAGTTCCAGATCATTTTGGACACTGACAAAAGTCAGCTCCTTATGATGCTGGCTCTGAGCCTCGTTTTCTGTGGGCCAGTGTCTAGCCATCTAAGTTCTTCCAGGCCTCCCACACTCCTGGCTGGTGGGGCCCTATATCTTTAGCACCATATAGGGATTTGTGCTGTTTTAAAGCTCTGACCTAGTCTCCTGTCAAGGGATAGGAACATTTCTATCTGTGGGACTCTGTCAGATTTCCAGAGTCAGCTCTGTCAGTATGAGCTGACATAAGCATCAAATGAAGTCTATTACTTTCCCAGGGTCCAAACACATGTAAAGCCAATGGCAGGGGTAGAACAAGGATCAGAAGTCTGCCATGTCACCCAACTGCAGACGTAAGAGGTGGTTTCCACATAATCAATGATCTAATCAGCTTTTCATCTCACTAACTCAGTCTGTATTCAGTATGTGCAAAGAGTATGTTAGACTCCTGTCTGACTTTGAGATTAAAACAATGAAGGGCCTGAAATGATCATATAATTTGAATAAAAATTCAATAATCAGTGGTTACTTTCTGAGCTATAACCTATGCTATAGGATATATATATATATATATATATATATTTTTTTTTTTTTTGAATCTAGGTACGTGTCTTTCTAAGTGTATCCCTGATAATGAGAGATACAGGGATGAATGCAAACCTTGCCTCAATAGATAGAACTGCCAGTATATATATATATATATATATATATATATATACATGTATATATATGTATATATATGTGTGTGTGTGTATGTCTAGATGTATGTATATATGCATATATACATATGTATACACAATATATCATCTTCATTCATCCAACCTATGGGCTTCAGTGTAGAGATTTTTCTATGCAGTAATCCCTTCTCATCCTGGAATTCAGGGTTGCTGAGTTTTGAGCAGTCTAATGCTTTCTCCATGACATTTCTGACTCAAAGTACTTAACTTGGGGTTTTCCTCCTACCAACCAATCTAGCAAGCACTGACGGGCCCACCTGAAATACAGTGTGATACAATACAATGGTAAAGAATTGGTCTTTAGCATTGAGCTTCTCTCTACATAATACACTGTGATGTTTCATGTTGGTCCATGCCCTAAAAGCTAGTCACTTCCTAACACCATGGGGTTTTGCTGTATGTCTCTACTCATCAATTGAAGGAAACCCTAGTTTTCTTCATTTTCTGATTATGCTGGGTATGGTTAACTATGGTAGGGATACCTGTATAACCATTGTGAGAACATGCACTTTGTGAGAATGGGTATATACGTAGGAATATTAAGGTAGTCCATGTGGTAAACTCATGTTGTATAATCTGCTAAGAAAATCCCCCAAAGAGGTTATTCTAACGCACTCCTATTAAACTTGTGAGGGGTCCAGATCCTCTACTTCTTATGCAATATTTAACATTGCTAAATTTACTAATATTCATTGTTGTTACTTATTATTCAATTATACTGAATTGTAGTGATATCTTATTGAAACTTGAAAGGAATGGAAAGCTGGCTCAGCAGTTAAGGGGTAATGCTCTTCCACAGGACCTGGGGATAGTTCCAGCACTCACATGGCTGCTCGCAATCTCTGGTCCCAAGGAATCAGATATATTTTTCAGTTTCCAGAGGCATAAGGTATGCTTTTGATGTACAGACATACACATAAAAGCAACACACACACACACACACACACACACAAATAAAATTAAAAAATTAAAGTACATTCCCTTATTGAAGACAACAGCAATACATATTTTCATGTGCTTAATTGATATTCACATATCTATTTTTGGTGATGCATCAGCTCAAAGTTCTTTCTATTTAGAATAATCTTATCAAGTGGAAAAACTCATCTACATTGAAAACAAAAGAATATAAACATCTGTCAGATATTTACTGCTCAAATATTTACTCAATCAGATTTGCATTTTCTCAACATGATCATCCAGTCTTTTTTACTTATTGCTGTTGAATGTTTCATTATTTCTTTCTTTTATAGCACATGCTTTTGTGCACTCAAATAAATCATTGTCAAACCTCAAGGTTGTGGATCTTTTCTTATAAGTTTTCTTTACAAAGTCATTACTGTTTTGTTTCCTCATCCTTAGATGACAAAATGGCCCCTTTTCTTTTCGACTCACTTGGATGCCTTTGTGAAAAATCAATTTTATATATGCATATGGACATATATTTGGAGTCTATTAGTTCTGTGTGTATAATAGAGTCTTAAAGAACTATTTATCTAGATGACTTTTTCTCAATCAAAGGCCATGCTGATCATATTCTTAGAGATATTCAGTAAGGTTTGATATCAAGTACCATAAATATATCTCCATTGATATTTTTGTGAGATTAGTGTCATCTTTCTTGGTTGTTTGACATCTCTTTGTAAAGTTTAAAAGATATTTATTTTCCATAAGGAGTTGTGCTCAAATAACAGTCATGAATGCATTAGAACTCTGCAGACATACATTTCACATGCTTTACCAAGTTTCATCTAACTTTAATGAAAGGAGACCATTTGTACAGTAAATTTTTCTCATCACATAAAAGACCAATGCTTAATCAACACTAAGTTATTATTGCTAAGTTCCTTTCAGAAAATATCCTATGGATTTGGTAACCTGAACAGAAACACAACAGTATGAAACAGTGAGGGGTTTTTCTTTTTCTCTATGTCTTATTTAGCTATTTTATCTCACCAACAAAAAAATATGAAAAGGAAACAGAAGAAAACATAGGATAATCCATATTGTCGGAAATCCCAGATGATAAGCCCATTGTTCTAGATAACAGTAGATACTATATGGTTAATTAATTTGCACATTCCTATAGGAAGACAGCAATCTGAATATATAGACCTAATCAAATCCAGGGCAAATTGTAGATCAATACTGAGAGCAAATTATCTAATCCATGCCAGAACTGAAAGCAGCAGAATAGCTCACATGCTCATAGGAGAAGAAATGACTTCTCCAAAGCATTATTGCCATTATCACAGGCCCTGATCTAATATGCTAATGAAAAGCCAGGTCACAACAGCACTGGAACTAGTTAATATCCAAAAGATATCAGAAAGGAACAAACGATGAACTTCTAACAAATTTGCTTCCCGCAGCTGCCCACGCTCCTGTACATGAAGCTGCAAAGAGCCATATTCCACACTGTGTGCCCAATGGCAACAGCCACATGCTCAAACCAACAGTAAAATTCGTGGGTAACCTGTGGTGCTGTCACAGCAGGAGACTGTCTGGGAACTGTAAACTGCATCACATATAGTACAAAATTGGGTAAAAGAAGCTATGGTCTGTGTGCCAAATCAGAGGGTGGGAACATGGAAGGAAAGCATGAACAGGGGATTCCTATTGGCCTGAGAGTCTTGACAGGCATGTGCACATGCCCAAGGCAATGTGTGGAGGTGAAGACCAGCTGTTGGAAGCTGCCACACAAGATAATGTTGGATGCGCAGGGAAGCTCACGCCAAGTTGAGGTCTGGTATTCAGCATGACAAACTGAATCAATGCCCCTTCCTGTAACTCCATCAGCTCTTAAAAGGAGGCTAACTACATTTTCTATCCTTCAGAAAAAGGTTACCTTGTCTTAGTGTTTTGAGGGTTTGTTGTTGAACTTCATACCAAGACTGGGCAGGGTCAGTGAAGTGGGATATACACCTGAGGTTCTGGAGACAGAGGAAAGGTAATTTGTGCCTCTGGTTTCCTGCTATAGGCTTCATGGCTGAATTCTTTGGGAAACAGTGATATAAAATCCTAGTCTGTTGATTTCCCACTGTTGCACATCTGTGTTCTCTTTATGGCTATGGATGCTCCACAGGTGAAGTATTATTTCTACAGGTTTTAGTGACAGGTAACAAAAAATATTTAAGTATACAAAAGAAAGTTGTCTTCAAGTGTGTTGCTTACACAGGCAAACTTGTGGCCTCTTCCAAACCTGTTGCTGATTCTTTGCATTAGCATTTACACAAGCACTGGATAATTCTATGATATTTTTTGCATAATGTACATAAGTGACTTTACAATGACTAGCTTTATTTTCCAATATGAAATAAAGTTTGTTTATTTAAGATTGCTTATCCTTTGGTGGGATGATCCCAAACTCATAAGAGGGGATTTTGAAGGTTGAGAGTTTGTGAACCTCAGAATATGTATTACTTCTCCATTATTAAAAAGACAGCATTTTCCACGTTATTTTGTCATCAGAAATGAGCCCGTTACCTGGTCTCAAGCAAGGAAGGAGATGGACAGAGATGAGTGTTCAAGAGACTCTGGGAGTCCTGGGTAGCAGAGAACAAGACTTTGTCGGAATCTTTGTGCCCTGAAAGACCTTCTCGCTGTGGTTCCATCCAACACATCACCCATAGTCTACAGTACAGTTATTAATACAGTTGTACACAGTAAAGTTGGAAAGGAGGAGATGAGACGGGAGTCTGTAGCTTCAGGTCAGAGGGAAAACCCACTTGGAAAAAGAGCTACAGGAGCTTATGATGATGAAGCTCTGTAGCAAGGAGGATGCATGAGAACACTACAGGATGCATGCTGCTAACCTAGGTAGTCCAGGGATGGGGGCAGACTGATCAGAGTATGAGTTGGGGCTCACTGGATGGAATGTGGCAAGGGGCAAGAACAATTTCCTCATCTTCAAACCCGAGCAACAGAGGAGCCTGAGGAGACTATGTCACTTACTCCACATAACCTTGGCAATCCCTCTATTTTCAAGAATTACAAGTAACAGACAGGGGTAGGTAAACACCATACTCCCTCAAAGGCTGGGACCCAGATTCAACATGAAACCTCACACCTGCTAGAAAGATGTATTTTTTTCATGGAGATGTGTTTTCTGAAATCTCTAGGCTAGAATTCTTCTGTCTTAGCTTACTACAGGGAACATGAATGTCCAACCACATGTCCATCTTCTTATAAAGGAGAAACTCATGTCACAGGGTGGCAAAAAGCAGCAATGATCAAGCCGCCAAAATAACACAAGGAGAGCTGCATGTCACGCCACCAAACCCTGGGGGTCCTGGGTAGAGGATCACGGGGCTTTGTCAGAGCCTTTATGCTCTGAAAGACCTTCTGACTGTGGTTCCATTTACTGTGTGACACACAGTCTACAGTTCAGTTATTTAAAACACGTTTGCACAGTAAAGGCAGTAATTATATAACAATGCCCATAATGTCAATGACAGACTGCTAATTTTCTGCAAGTAGAAGTTACTTATTTTGGAAGAGCTTGCTTTTATTCTTCTGAGAAGAAAGAAAAGGGAAGTTTCCAGGACCCTGGAAAACAAGATGCACCATGTTCTGATTTTCTTAAATAATTTAACATGTGATAATATAAGCATATTGTTTTCAAAAATATTCCCTTGCACTTATGTTTGCAATTCACTGCCAGAGAGTTTCAAGATCTTGAAGGTTCCTATTTATTCATTTCCACCTCAGGGATGTGTTTTGAATATAAATTATATTTAAAATAATTTGTGAATAGGCTATGTGATTTTTGTTGTTGCTGTTCTTTGTAGATTGGCATTGTTCAAATGCAAAGTTGCTATTTAAGCTTTACGGTGCATTCTATGGGCTGAATTCAAGAGCTACCCACAGCATATGTTCCGAATGGGCTCACCCATCCCGCTTGCTTCTCCCCAGGGTTCCAGACTTAGGCTGAGGCACATGCTATGCATTTCCAGGTCGATTTATATGGCCTCATGCTCATCAGCATCTCTTCTGTTCAAAGCATTCCAGAGGTTGGATTTCCCTGCAGTATCAAAATCAGAATGCTTTGTTTAGTTGCAAGAGTATCTATAAGCTACCTACCCTGGCTAGTCATTCCAGGGCTGAGCTCCCCATGGATTGCTGTCAATGAGCAGTCCCGTCAGTGACGTATAGATCACCATCTGCTTATGCTTCCGCCCTCTCTTTAACATTCTATTTTCTTTTACTTTTCCAAGTTACATTTTTCCCTCTATGGAAAGATTCAGTTTTTGCTATATCCAGTATTTTCACTTGACAAATTTAACCGTGATTTATTTCCTCTGCTACATTCTCACAGGACTCACGGTCCAAAATTGCTAACGCTCTAGACTCTGTCACTCTCTGGCTCTGGTAGTACATGTGAATCTTTACCACTGTGCTGTGAGAAGAGGCTATCTTGCTGTAGATGCCTGATGTGACTTTAAAAGGATAGGCCTGGAGAATGCCACTGGGTTCATGTTTCAGCAAGGATTTTGACAAAATGGCTCGGAATATCTTTGATGTCCAGTTGGGGGTATGCGCACTGCCTGATGACATGTGAATAGCTTACCAAACACTCTGTAGAGATTTCCCCAGTGACTGAGGAAAAACTATGAGCTGCCTTGTGGAGTTGTGAGCAAAGACCAGGGATTTTCACAGGGTTCTCTCTGCTCAGAGGCTAGTGAAAGTCTCCAGCACTTGCTTCTCCTACGCTTTTATACCTGAGCTGTAAAGAACTCCAGATTCATTAACTGTGTCCCCATTCTACACATGGAAGTCTGGGAGGCGAGCCAACCAGGGTGATACTGCAAGGCAGCTCTGCCCTTTGTAGCACGTACAAATCACCACAGACTTCTTATTCTTCCATTCATTCAGCACTCCTCGCTGCAGTACAAATTGTCTGACCGACATACCCGTCAATGTGACACTTTCTCTGACCCTACTGATAATAACATTATCTTCATCAAACAGGGCAGAAGTTTTGAAAGTCTGCTCAGCAAACATTGAGATCCTGTTCTTCAAACAGACAGCTGGGTATTAGGCTGGAAGTAAAAGAATTAGAAAAGCAGACAGAGAGACTTCAAAATACCCGTGTTTGAGCACAGATTTATTTAATTGTCAGTTAAAACAACAACAGCAACCATCACCACCAAGCCAGAGGAACTTGGCTCCTGCCATTCAACCTGTGGTTTTCCTCCTGCCAGAGGATGGTAAGTTTGTGCCTAGAGGTCATAAGAAAGGCATTAGATTGAAGAGACCAGCTATGAAAATTCTTGGGTCACATAAAGGATGTCTGATGAAATCTAGAACAACTTTGTTCCTAGCTACCTTAGAGATGAAATTTAAAAAATTGTTGAAGATAAATCTCTTTTAAGTATATAATTGTGTGGTTAGACTTAGGTTGCATGGGTTCCTAAGGAGCAGTTCTGTTGTAGGAGAGTCTGGGTATCTTATTAGAAAGATAAAGGCTGAGTATGGTATGGTGGGAGTAGGACCTAGTGCAGCCTGGTGGGACACTGTGGGCTTCTTCAAAATACGTAAAGCAAAAATACCCTAGCCAGAGGCTCTATGTCCTGGTGCATATCTGACTAAAATAAGACTTGTGTTTTAAGGAGATATATGAACTACGAACTTATGTATTTATGTAACCTCTAGGCTGAATAAAAAACTTGGTTCAGGAAGGATCTCTAGATCTCAAAGACCCTTACAAGAAGCAGACCATCATTTTAAAATCGCACGGATATCCACCTTGCTTTGCTAAGCAACTAAATTAGCAGAAGTGGTCCTTGGGACCCTAAATTTCTCTTCTGCAATGTGTATAATAAGTCACACACCTTAAATGGGAGAGTCCTGCATTACTGTGGACTACTGGAGTCATTCACGGAAAATAAGCCAACACTCCACCTTAACAGATGGGATCACAGATGGGATCCCAGCTTCTATTTGTAATTCTTGAGATGTCTGCTTCCAGACTCTTAGGTGTCACACCTTAAGGAAGTACCAACAGTCCTGTGGAGTGCTGCCCCAGGAAGGAGTAGCTGTCCCACAAAAATGTAGTCTTCATCAAAGCCTCAGCTGAGCTCTCCACTGGTGACTAGTCCTACCAGGTAGCCACTGGGGAGGTATCATCCCAGATATGGCTAGCTGGACAGCCATGAGATGTCCCAGTCTGACATCTCTCTACAGATCATACTTCTTGGATGCAAAATAAAGATCAAGGTGAACTGATCTCCTGAGAATATTTTTATTACAGCTTTTGTTAGACACCCTTAATGTGAGGAGATTTTAGTCCTTAGAAGTCACATGTACTTGTTTTATTTTAAAACAATAAAAGGAAAGCTGCTAAGCAAGCCAAACTAAGATTTAAGATTAAAAGTATTAGGATTGTAGACATTTACAACTTCAGTTTATAACATACAGAAGAGAATCTTGCAATCTTGCAGGTAGATGTTTAGTGCTACAGCCTTTCTCAGGGCATGAGGTGTCAGTGGGGGAGGGAAACTGTTCAGAGACAGAACTTAATTCTTGAGATTATACTTTTCTAGGTGTTTGGGGGCTGGAATTACAATGATAGCACTGTGCACACTGAGAAAGAATAGTTCATCATGGCTTTAACTGGAAGAAATTTCTACCGATCTCAGAGTTTAAAATCCAGAGATCTGTAGATCCCAAAACAGCTACCAAGCTTTCCAAATGATGGATTTCCAATGCCCACAACCACTGAATGCCACACAATAACCAGGGCTCCTCCGAGAGCTCCTTTCTCTACCCCTATTGCTCATCTAGGAACTGTCATCCACTCTAGGATTCTCTTAAGAAAGTCATATGTGTGGTGTAAGAGTCGAAAACTCACAATTCACAAGAAGCACTTTACAGAATTTAAACACACTGAATTCTGAAGCCAATATCGTTCACAGATTTTTTTTTTTCAATCTTTGTGGAATCTTTCTTTCGAAGTCATGTAACACCTACTATGTAGTCTAAGTTTAACCATGATTTAATATGTTGTTTCCCAACTCACTAACTCTTTCTCCAGTAAACTAAATTGAAATTAGACTGTTTCTGGCCTGAAGGGCCACAGAAACCCCACAATACCAGGAACAATTGCTCACTAAAAGGAACTCATTAAGAAGCCTCTCTAGAAACAGAGCTGAAGGCTCACACGGACCATGCTCCCCCCCAACCCCCAGAGTGTGTGTAGTATGTGTATGGACACATGTGTATTGCTGTGTGCATGTTTTGTTTCTAGTAATGAAGAGTGCAGAGATGTTAACTAATGACTCTGAAGTGTGAGTAAGAGCATTAGTTAATTAAATAAAAGAACATGCACAGGGCTCATGGAGTCAGTGAGGTGAGAAGAGCCGCCCTGGGAGGATGGGGAAGTACGGAAGATGCAGATTCAAATCCAAGAGATTCTGGGAGACACATTTCAGGAAGAGGGCAGATCTTCATGGAACTCACTTCTGTCCTGCAAGCCTTCTGCAGGCATTTCTCCATCCCCATGTCCTTCAGTGAAAACTCAAAGTTCAGAAAGAAACCTGGATCACAGGAGTGTAGATTACAAGGCAATAGAATGGACATGGCCTTTAGGGGAACCAGCAGAGAAGGCATTGGTCACCAGGGGAGAGATGGCTCTCCATTAGAGAGTAGAGTGGTCTTCAGAGAATAGAATCAGCAGCCATTAACCACAGAAGACCTCCACTATTTTCAAGCCTGAGCTACACCTTCCTAGAAACCTACATCTAATAAAAGATGTATATTTATTCGTGGATACCTCAGGTGTAGCCAAACTTTTTAAACCAGAGAAAGCAGAGAAAGAGTTGGTTTTATTTTAAGGGGTGGATACTAACACAAGGTGTAGAAGGCCATGGTTGGAGTGGCACAGGAGACAAGGAAGAATCTTTCAATCTTTGTCAAGTTATGCATCTCTGTTAAGGAGTTTCACATCACACTGTAGCTGATTATTTAAGTACAACACGGTATAGTTTAAAATTGTCATTTGTAGACAACCCCAGACATGACACTGTGAATTCTTATTTCTGCCTCAGGGATAACGTAGTGACTTATGAACAATTATTTTAATGTGGAAACACACATTTCTACCAGGATATTTTTAATTCACCTAAAGCTACCAACTTTATTGACCTCTTTCTAATTGCTTTTTAGTTATTCTGGTGCTTTGATGATGAGTCTGATCACAATCTGCCTCAACGCAGGGCTCATATTTAAGTTTAATTGTTGGTCCATGTCCAGTCAGATGATATACCAATGAAGGTTCAACAGAATATATTAAAAAGCAATAGGTGCTGAGAAGGGAAGGCTGGAGTAGGGAGGACCCTACATCAGCAGAGGTGGTGATTCGAGCTCTGCATGCAGATAACACGCATCAGTACTAATTCCTGGAGTGAACGCCTCTAAGAGTTAGGGATGGACATAGTAACCTCACAGCTAAATATGTTCCAAAGTGTACACTGCCTTATTCAGTGTGGCATACCCTCATCCAGTATGCCACATTGTCTACAACATTATTAGTGTATTCACACTGTCGCTCCCTTGTTGCTTCTGGTTGCCTTAGGAGGAAATCATCTGCCAAATACACAACAAGACAAAGGGGACTGACTAGGAGACAGGGAAGCACAGCCTGTTGTAGAGATGTTGAAGTTTCCTTTGTCTTTGGAAGGCACTTTTAAAGTCATGGTCCCACTATTTAGCATACAGCAGCCTTGAACTCCCAGCAATCCTCTTACCTATTCCTTTTGAGTGCTTATGTCGTAAGCATGCTTATCTTACCTGCATATTCATTTACAAGGGACTTCAATAATTTGATATTTAACTTGTCTTTGAAGGAATAGAGAATTTTTCTCTCAAAATAAAAAAAAATTTGAAACATGAATCAAGATTAATGAATGGCCATAACTCATGCTTTTACTTTTAAGTTACTATCCGTAGTAGCCACATTACTGAGAGCTACAGTCACAGCCACAGCTACATACTGAAGGCGCCTTCTCTTCATGAGCTAAGCTGGACTTAGGTCTGCTTTGTTCCTTCTTGATTCTGTGTTTCTCTCTTGGGCCTCTTCACTTGCTACTCATTCTTCCTGATCTTCCTTTCTCCCCCAACACATATCAGACTCAGTAGCATCATATGCATAAGATCATTCCTCCCTAAACCCCTGCATTCCACGAAGTGCTCCACCAAGTACAAATGAACAGACCCATGGATTGATCTTCCAACACATCAGAGGATGACCCAAATGTAATGTAACCTCTAAGCCTCCAACTACGTGTATTTGTGCTGCAGGACTTAAATCTGGGAGTCAGGATAGGGAGGGCCTCAGTATCTAGGGGATTCAGGAAGTCTTAATGCCTATCATGTTGCACCCCTTCTCCAGACTATAAGAACACTGGAATAGCAGTGAGCCATTGTCCACCCCATCTGTGTGCTGCGTGTCTGCGTGCAGCCTCTCTTCACCTCTGTGATGTGACTCAGAATGTATCTCTACTCTACATTTCCCTTAGGCATGCTATTTTTTGAAGCCCATACAGGCAGAACAATCACTTATTCCATCATGCAGGAATGATTTATTCATAACCTACTACGAGCCTTGCCGATACTACCAGACATATAAGAGGACAAAAGAAACAGAGCCCGTGTGAGGAGTGTGAAGTCATGACTTCAGACCTAGCGGTTAGAGGTTACATCTCTCAGCCCTGAGTTGTGTGCGACCTTTCTGCTCAGGGATTCACAGCTTCCACATGTGCAGTCCTCCACTGTGCTGTCTCATCTACATGCTTCACCCATTCCTACTCACCCAGGGTTTGCTTTTGAATTGAATTAACTTGATGACTAATAATCACATACAAAATTATCCATGAAGAATATGGCTCTGCTATTTAAATATCTAATTTAATGGTAAGTCAACACTAATTTGTACTTCTGGACCAGTCAGGAAGTTTGACTTAAAAAAAAAACCCCTCTAGTTTATGCATGGAATTAAAAACTATCTTAGAAGGAGGGTGAGACCTTGAAGGTTCAAGTGTCAAATTGTTTGTACACAGTAGACAGAGAACATCAGGGGAGAAATCACCTGAGAAGAACCAGGAAAAAAATAGAATAATTCAAGGGTTTACAAATTTTACCCAGCAGGGCTTAGCCACATGGCCACAACAGAAGAAGTGAGATCAGAGGAAAACTTCAGGAAGCTGAGAAGCAGGAATTATTAAACATTTCAATGAATTGCTGTGGCCAAGTAGGAAGTAAAGGAATGGAACAGCAGTGGGGGAGGGACTCAGATGGCGAGCAGTGTGGAGCTAGTGGTTTGGTCTAGCTACTGTCCGGAGAGCATCACCAGAGCTGTGGCCTTTCATTGCCTTCACTTCCCAGGGCTATATGGGCTGCCACCCAAAGAACACAGTAGCTAATTTGGGCCATTTGTCCATTATTAACCTATGTAATGGATTTTTTAAAATATAGCTCGTATTTCAGGAGGGATCCCTTTAGAGTTCCATTTCCTATGAATCATCTTTCTGAAGAAGAGGAGGAGATACATTAGTGTTCTAGATTCACTATGGAGTGACCTAGATAATTTTTCTGAAATTGGGTTTTCCGCTCACAAGTAAACCACTTACTGTGACATAAAACACATATGAGAAATAAAGTCACGTGATTTCATTCAAAAGTAGGATGAGGAGTAGGAGGATATTGGTCCAAGAACAAACTCAGAGCTGGGTGAGAGAAGGGACGGAGTACACTGTGGCAGTAAGGGAATGTGCTATGCTTCCTTCATTTCGGTTGTTCCGATTTCTGAGGCAGGCTCTCACTATAGACTTCAGACTAGCCTTGAATTCAGGGCTTCCTGCCTCAGCCTTACAGGGGCTGGACTTGCAAATATGCAGCACCAAACCAGCAGTGCTAATCTTTTGTTAAATCAAGAAAAGAGAGTATTTTCCTTACCGATAATATACGATTGAGGGGATAGATATTCTAATCCTGGTGGGAATACTTCTTGATATATACATGTATCAGAATCTCACACAGTATTTTGCTTGGTTTGTCAATTAAAAATGGGTCAAAATAAGCAGAACTCTTTTGTTACTATTTGTGATGATGGGTATATTTCTATCTACAATTTTAGATACATTTCTTTTCTGAATACATTGCACATTTTCCCCAATCTTTCTGATTCTCACTGTAAACCTGGCTAAAAAGCATCCAACACTCGTCTCAATGGTATGCTGTCTTAAAATTTCTTCCCACAAATTTATCATCCAAGAAACAGCTGGGGCGGAACCAGTGAGATGTGTACAACCTTCAAAGTCCTCCTACAACAACAATATTCACTTTTAAAGTAAATATAGATAGACCGCTGTGGAAAATGTTGTTTAGGAAATGAAGAGTGCTGGTGTTCCATGAGCTTCCATTACTGGTGACCCCTGTGAACACACCTTCCCACACATTCAATCCGAGCCATGTTCTAGATCTGTTGTTTATCAGTTTTCCATTTGATGTTCACACAGGGCATGAATAGATGAAGACAATGCCTCTGGGAAAAACAGAATCGAATTTTATGAATGAGCTAAAATCTAGACCCCTCTCTACCCACGTTTATATAATGATCTATGTTCAGGACTGAGGTGCAGGGTTATCAGCCCAAGGTCCCTGAGCAGGAGGAGAAGACAGGTGCCGTGCTTGCTCCCACTCTTGCTGCCTGTGTTTCACATGTCAAATCACCCTGACAGAAAATTGAAAACTTATAAAAACTTTCCAGGTAATGCAAAAGTGCCTCATTGTCACTTCCTTCTCCAACAAAGGCCTTTTATTGTAATTAGACCTTAACATCTATTTAACTTGGGCTGGAGAGAGGGCTCGCAGGTTAAGAGGACTGACTGTTGTGGTGCATCTGAAAGGAGCAACAGTGTACTCATATATAAATGATCTAAAAAAAAAAATCATCTAATTAACTCATTCCTGTGCCTCCCTGTGTCTTGGAAATTCCATAGCATTCAGGGGACTGCAAACTCGTCCTCTTTGATTTCACTCCTGAAAATTGTAACAGCAAAAAGTCATGATGAGAATCTAATTTCTGATGAGCACGGGGAGCACGATGTCTCACCTGGGATTACTACAGGGAGGACAGGTTCTCATCTGACTCAGCACAGGGAGCACGATGTCTCACCTGGAATTACTACAGGGAGCACAGCGGCTCATCTGAGGTGTGAGCTTGGGGAAAACAGCTTCTGATATGAAATGCGTGGGGGGAGGACAGCTCAAGGAACAGTGCCTGCACCTTGCAGGGCTGTAGGATCAGTCAGCTTTTCGTCTTCAAACTGTGTGTCTGAGTATCTGTGCCCGTGCAGATTCCTCAGCCTTCATTCAATCCCTGAATGATCTCCTCGCCAGCCCCTCTCCCTTCTGAAGATATTGCCACAGGTGTGCCCTCAGACTGCTTATCAAAGGGAGACACTATCGCAGAGATAACGGGTGTACTGAGCGTCAGAGCCGGACATTTCCCATAACTGCCAGTTCACACTCTTACCTCTCCCTCACACAGCGACTCCATCACTTCCTGCCAGAGAAAGGGAGGTTGGAGGGTGGAAACTTTGCCCTTATGCCCCTCCTCTTCCTGGTAATAAAAATAAGCATGGATAATTAGATCAGTAGGAAGGGGGCTTCCTATTGGTGTTCCCTGAATTCCCTTTATCTGTATCAGCTATTCCTGTGTCCTTCCTCCAGTCTGGGATTTCTGCAGTCCCAGGAAGGCTTCTCAGTAAGACTGGAGCTGCTCGGTTCCTGGAAGAAGGCTCATTATAACACCACCCCAGGCAGGAATTTGATCCCTTTATCCTTTCCTTGTGAGCCATAGCTCCTCTGCTTGTTAAATTTTAAGGAAAAGACTAAAACCTCATGATACTATTTTTACTATCAATAAGAATTTCAAAGAAAAGTAAGAACAATATACCTATTATATTAAAACCTTTTCTGATCTTATCGTAGGTACCCAGCGGTAATAAAGAATACAGTACTTCCCACACCCGCGGATCCCGGCCCGCAGCAGCTCTCTGCTCCCAGAACCCGTGGGAGAGATACCTTACCGCCTGGTCAGGTGGGCACTCCTGAGGCTGCAGAGCAGAAGAGACCACCAACACTGCCCACCCCTGCCCACATCCCTGACCCAAGAGGAAACTGTATAAGGCCTCTGGGTTCCTGTGGGAGGGCCCAGGAGCAAGCAGGAGCCCTGCCTGAGACACCCGCCGGAACCTGAAGGAAACAGACCGGATAAACAGTTCTCTGCCCCAAATCCCGTGGGAGGGAGAGCTAAACCTTCAGAGAGGCAGACACGCCCTGCGAAACCAGAAGAGACTGCTCTCTGCACATTACTGATTCAGAGGAAAAACACGGAGGCCATCTGGAACCCTGGTGCATGGAGGCCCCGGAAGAAGAGGGATGAGATCTTCCTGGTTGCTGCCACAGCGGAGAGAGCCGTGGGCAGAACTCCATGGCGAACTTGAGCCTCGGGACCACAGGTAAGACTAACTTATCTGCTGCAAGTGACCTGCCTGGTGAACTCAAGGCACAGGTCCACAAGAACAGCTGAAAACCTGTAGAAAGGAAAAACTACAGGCCCGAAAGCAGAACACTCTGTCCCCATAACTGACTGAAAGAGAGGAAAACAGGTCTACAGCACTCCTGACACACAGGCCTATAGGACAGTTTAGCCACTGTCAGAAATAGCAGAACAAAGTAACACTAGAGATAATTTGATGGCAAGAGGCAAACGCAGGAACCCAAGCAACAGAAACCAAGACTACATGGCACCATCGGAGCCCAATTCTCCCATCAAAACAAACATGGAATATCCAAACACACCAGAAAAGCAAGATCTAGATTCAAAATCATATTTGACCATGATGCTGGAGAACTTCAAGAAAGACATGATGAACTACCTTAGAGAACAAGTAGAAGCCTACAGAGAGGAATCGCAAAAATGCCTAAAAGAATTCCAGGAAAACATAAATAAACAAGTAGAAGCTCATAGAGAGGAGACACAAAAATCCCTGAAAGAATTCCAGGAAAACACAATCAAACAGTGGAAGGAATTAAAAATGGAAATAGAAGCAATCAAGAAAGAACACATGGAAACAACCCTGGATATAGAAAACCAAAAAGAAGAGACAAGGGCTGTAGATACAAGCTTTACCAACAGAATACAAGAGATGGAAGAGAGAATCTCAGGAGCAGAAGATTCCATAGAAATCATTGACTCAACTGTCAAAGATAATGTAAAGCGGAAAAAGCTACTGGTCCAAAACATACAGGAAATCCAGGACTCAATGAGAAGATCAAACCTAAGGATAATAGGTATAGAAGAGAGTGAAGACTCCCAGCTCAAAGGACCAGTACATATCTTCAACAAAATCATAGAAGAAAACTTCCCTAACCTAAAAAAGAGATACCCATAGGCATACAAAGCCTACAGAACTCCAAATAGATTGGACCAGAAAAAAACACCTCCGTCACATAATAGTCAAAACACCAAGCGCACAAAATAAAAAAAAGAATATTAAAAGCAGTAAGGAAAAAGGTCAAGTAACATATAAAGGCAGACCTATCAGAATCACACCAGACTTTTTGCCAGAAACTATGAAAGCCAGAAGATCCTGGACTGATGTCATTCAGACCCTAAGAGAACACAAATGCCAGCCCAGGCTACTGTATCCTGCAAAACTCTCAATTAACATAGATGGAGAAACCAAGATATTCCATGACAAAACCAAATTTACACAATATCTTTCTACAAATCCAGCGCTACAAAGGATAATAAATGGTAAAGCCCAACATAAGGAGGCAAGCTATACCCAAGAAGAGGCAAGAAACTAATCGTCTTGGCAACAAAACAAAGAGAAGAAAAGCACACAAACATAACACATCCAAGTATGAATATAACAGGAAGCAATAATCACTATTCCTTAATATCTCTCAACATCAATGGCCTCAACTCCCCAATAAAAAGACATAGATTAACAAACTGGATACGCAACGAGGACCCTGCATTCTGCTGCCTACAGGAAACACACCTCAGAGACAAAGACAGACACTACCTCAGAGTGAAAGGCTGGAAAACAACTTTCCAGGCAAATGGTCGGAAGAAGCAAGCTGGAGTAGCCATTCTAATATCAAATAAAGTCAATTTTCAACTAAAAGTCATCAAAAAAGATAAGGAAGGACACTTTATATTTATCAAAGGAAAAATCCACCAAGATGAACTCTCAATCCTAAATATCTATGCCCCAAATACAAGGGCATCTACATACGTAAGAAAAACCTTACTAAAGCTCAAAACACATATTGCACCTCACACAATAATAATAGGAGATTTCAACACCCCACTGTCATCAATGGACAGATCATGGAAACAGAAATTAAACAGAGACGTAGACAGACTAAGAGAGGTCATGAACCAAATGGACTTAACAGATATTTACAGAACATTCTATCCTAACACCAAAGGATATACCTTCTTCTCAGCTCCTCATGGTACTTTCTCCAAAATTGACCATATAATTGGTCAAAAAAAACAGGCCTCAACAGGTACAGAAAGATAGAAATAATCCCATCGTGCTATCGGACCACCCATGACCTAAAGCTGGTCTTCAATAACAATAAGGGAAGAATGCCCACATATACGTGGAAATTGAACAATGCTCTACTCAATGATAACCTGGTCAAGGAAGAAATAAAGAAAGAAATTAAAAACTTTTTAGAATTTAATGAAAATGAAGGTACAACATACCCAAACTTATGGGACACAATGAAAGCTGTGCTAAGAGGAAAACTCATAGCGCTGAGTGCCTGCAGAAAGAAACAGGAAAGAGCATATGTCAGCAGCTTGACAGCACACCTAAAAGCTCTAGAACAAAAAGAAGCAAATACACCCAGGAGGAGTAGAAGGCAGGAAATAATCAAACTCAGAGCTGAAATCAACCAAGTAGAAACAAAAAGGACCATAGAAAGAATCAACAGAACCAAAAAGTTGGTTCTTTGAGAAAATCAACAAGATAGATAAACCCTTAGCCAGACTAACGAGAGGACACAGAGGCGTGTCCAAATTAACAAAATCAGAAATGAAAAGGGAGACATAACTACAGATTCAGAGGAAATTCAAAAAATCATCAGATCTTACTATAAAAGCCTATACTCAACAAAACTTGAAAATCTGCAGGAAATGGACAATTTCCTAGACAGATACCAGGTACCGAAGTTAAATCAGGAACAGATAAACCAGTTAAACAACCCAATAACTCCTAAGGAAATAGAAGCAGTCATTAAAGGTCTCCCAACCAAAAAGAGCCCAGGTCCAGACGGGTTTAGTGCAGAATTCTATCAGACCTTCATAGAAGACCTCATACCAATATTATTCAAACTATTCCACAAAATTGAAACAGATGGAGCACTACCGAACTCCTTCTATGAAGCCACAATTACTCTTATACCTAAACCACACAAAGACCCAACAAAGAAAGAGAACTTCAGACCAATTTCCCTTATGAACATCGATGCAAAAATACTCAACAAAATTCTGGCAAACCGAATCCAAGAGCACATCAAAACAATCATCCACCATGATCAAGTAAACTTCATCCCAGGCATGCAGGGATGGTTTAATATCTGGAAAACCATCAACGTGATCCATTATATAAACAAACTGAAAGAACAAAACCATGATTCTTTCATTAGATGCTGAAAGCATTTGACAAAATTCAACACCCCTTCATGATAAAAGTCCTGGAAAGAATAGGAATCCAAGGCCCATACCTAAACATAGTAAAAGCCATATACAGCAAACCAGTGGCTAACATTAAACTAAATGGGAGAAACTTGAAGCAATCCCACTAAAATCAGGGACTAGACAAGGCTGCCCTCTCTCCTACTTATTCAATATAGTTCTTGAAGTTCTAGCCAGAGCAATCAGACAACAAAAAAGGAGGTCAAGGGATACAGATCGGAAAAGAAGAAGTCAAAAATATCACTATTTGCAGATGATATGATAGTATATTTAAGTGATCCAAAAAAGTTCCACCAGAGAGAACTACTAAAGCTGATAAACAACTTCAGCAAAGTGGCTGGGTATAAAATTAACTCAAATAAATCAGTAGCCTTCCTCTACACAAAAGAGAAACAAGCCGAGAAAGAAATTAGGGAAAGCGACACCCTTCATAATAGACCCAAATAATATAAAAGTACCTCGGTGTGACTTTAACCAAGCAAGTAAAAGATTTGTACAACAAGAACTTCAAGACTCTGAAGAAAGAAATTGAAGAAGACCTCAGAAGATGGAAAGATCTCCCATGCTCATGGATTGGCAGGATTAATATAGTAAAAATGGCCATTTACCAAAGCGATCTACAGATTCAATGCAATCCCCATCAAAATACCAATCAATTCTTCAAAGAGTTAGACAGAACAATTTGCAAATTCATCTGGAATAACAAAAAACCCAGGATAGCTAAAACTATCCTCAACAATAAAAAAAGGACTTCAGGGGAATCACTATCCCTGAACTCAAGCAGTATTACAGAGCAATAGTGATAAAAACTGCATGGTATTGGTACAGAGACAGACAGATAGACCAATGGAATAGAATTGAAGACCCAGAAATGAACCCCACACCTATGGTCACTTGATTTTTTGACAAAGGGCCCAAACCATCCAATGGAAAAAAGATAGCATTTTCAGCAAATGGTGCTGGTTCAACTGGAGGTCAACATGTAGAAGAATGCAGATCGATCCATGCTTATCACCCTGTACAAAGCTTAAGTCCAAGTGGATCAAGGACCTCCACATCAAACCAGACACACTCAAACTAATAGAAGAAAAACTAGGGAAGCATCTGGAACACATGGGCACTGGAAAAAATTTCCTGAACAAAACACCAATGGCTTATGCTCTAAGATCAAGAATCGACAAATGGGATCTCATAAAACTACAAAGCTTCTGTAAGGCAAAGGACACTGTGGTCAGGACAAAGCGGCAACCAACAGATTGGGAAAAGATCTTTTACCAATCCTACAACAGATAGAGCCTTATATCCAAAATATACAAAGAACTCAAAAAGTTAGACATGCAGGAGACAAATAACCCTATTAAAAAATGGGGTTCAGAGCTAAACAAAGAATTCACAGCTGAGGAATGCCCGAATGGCTGAGAAACACCTAAAGAAATGTTCAACATCTTTAGTCATCAGGGAAATGCAAATCAAAACAACCCTGAGATTTCACCTCACACCAGTGAGAATGGCTAAGATCAAAAACTCAGGTGACAGCAAATGCTGGCGAGGATGTGGAGAAAGAGGAACACTCCTCCATTGTTGGTGGGGTTGCAGACTGGTACAACCATTCTGGAAATCAGTCTGGAGGTTTCTCAGAAAATTGGACATTGAACTGCCTGAGGATCCAGCTATACCTCTCTTGGGCATATACCCAAAAGATGCCCCAACATACAAAAAAGACACGTGCTCCACTATGTTCATCATCAGCCTTATTTATAATAGCCAGAAGCTGGAAAGAACCCAGATGCCCTTCAACAGAGGAATGGATACAGAAAATGTGGTACATCTACACAATGGAATATTACTCAGCTATCAAAAAACAACGACTTTTGAAATTAAGTAGGCAAATGGTTGGACCTGGAAAATATCATCCTGGTGAGCTAACCCAATCACAGAAAGACATACATGGTATGCACTCACTGATAAGTGGCTATTAGCCCAAATGCTTGAATTACCCTAGATGCCTAGAACAAATGAAACTCAAGACGGATGATCAAAATGTGAAGGCTTCACTCCTTCTTTAAAAGGGGAACAAGAATACCCTTGGCAGGGAAGAGAGAGGCAAAGATTAAAACAGAGACTGAAGGAACACCCATTCAGAGCCTGCCCCACATGTGGCCCATACATATAGAGCCACCCAATTAGACAAGATGGATGAAGCAAAAGAAGTGCAGACCGACAGGAGCGGATGTAGATCGATCCTGAGAGACACAGCCAGAATACAGCAAATACAGAGGCGAATGCCAGCAGCAAACCACTGAACTGAGAGCAGGACCCCCGTTGAAGGAATCAGAGAATGAACTGGAAGAGCTTGAAGGGCTTGAGACCCCATATGTACAACAATGCCAAGCAACCAGAGCTTCCAGGGACTAAGCCACTACCTAAAAGACTATACATGGACTGACCCTGGACTCTGACCTCGTGGTAGCAATGAATATCTAGTAAGAGCACCAGTGGAAGGGAAGCCCTGGGTCCCTACTAATACTGAACCCCCCAGTGAACTAGACTGTCGGGGGGAGGGCGGCAATGGGGGGAGGGTGGGGAGGGGAACACCCATAAGGAAGGGGGGGGAGGGAAGGGGATGTTTGCCCGGAAACCGGGAAAGGGAATAACACTCGAAATGTACATAAGAAATACTCAAGTTAATAAAAAAAAAAAAGAAAAAAAGAATACAGTACTTCTTCTGTACAGGAAAATTGTAATGGTGCAGTTTCCTTATTTCATGAAATGTTAAAGAAATTCAAGGAACTCTAGATTAATATGATTTGGGAAGTAGTGCTTGTGGCTGTCTAGAGGATGGGCAGGCTCATTACAGGATGTACAGCTTGTTCATGGAACTTGCCTCACAGGAAGGAAGTGTAACTGGGGCTGTTGGAAGTATCAGTGGATGGCACCTGGTTTTACAGCCACTTGGCACACTCTCTTAATGTCCACAGGAATTTAAAGGACACAATAAAAGATACATACACATTACCATGAATGGGACTCCAGATAAGTCAGGGACAGTATATGCTATAAATATCTGGTATTCAATTGCTTAAATCGTTCTGCAATGAAGAAAATGAGAAGCCATTTAACAGAGGTCACATTATTTCTGCTGATGGGAGCTGCGATTTCTAAGGATTGAATGGCTTATCACTTGCTTTACCATTTAGCTTTAGCAGAGCATCATCCAAATAGGTTCTGAGGGCCAGGAATTAACAAGTGCATATGCACATTTTTAGCATTTAAAATCTAATGTGCATATGTGGTACGCAAGATATGAAATTAAACATGTGCTCATACCATTGTGCAGAGTTGGGGAATCTGGTCATCATTACAATGTTCACTGTGCATGTCTCAGTGTTTTCTTTTTTTTTTTTTATTAACTTGAGTATTTCTTATGTACATTTAGTGTTATTCTCTTTCCGGTTTCGGGCAAACATCCTTCCTCCCCCTTCCTTATGGGTGTTCCCCTCCCCACCCTCCCCCATTGCCGCCCCCCCCCCGACAGTCTAGTTCACTGGGGGTTCAGTCTTAGCAGGACCCAGGGCTTCCCCTTCCACTGGTGCTCTTACTAGGATATTCATTGCTACCCATGGGTCAGAGTCCAGGGTCAGTCCATGTATAGTCTTTAGGTAGTGGCTTAGTCCCTGGAAGCTCTGGTTGCTTGGCATTGTTGTACATATGGGGTCTCAAGCCCCTTCAAGCTCTTCCAGTTCTTTCTCTGATTCCTTCAAGGGGGGTCCCGTTCTCAGTTCAGTGGTTTGCTGCTGGCATTCGCCTCTGTATTTGCTGTATTCTGGCTGTGTCTCTCAGGATCGATCTACATCCGGCTCCTGTCGGTCTGCACTTCTTTGCTTCATCCATCTTGTCTAATTGGGTGGCTCTATATGTATGGGCCACATGTGGGGCAGGCTCTGAATGGGTGTTCCTTCAGTCTCTGTTTTAATCTTTGCCTCTCTCTTCCCTGCCAAGGGTATTCTTGTTCCCCTTTTAAAGAAGGAGTGAAGCCTTCACATTTTGATCATCTGCTTGAGTTTCATTTGTTCTAGGCAACTAGGGTAATTCAAGCATTTGGGCTAATAGCCACTTATCAATGAGTGCATACCATGTATGTCTTTCTGTGATTGGGTTAGCTCACTCAGGATGATATTTTCCAGGTCCAACCATTTGCCTACAATTTCATAAAGTCGTTGTTTTTTGATAGCTGAGTAATATTCCATTGTGTAGATGTACCACATTTTCTGTATCCATTCCTCTGTTGAAGGGCATCTGGGTTCTTTCCAGCTTCTGGCTATTATAAATAAGGCTGCGATGAACATAGTGGACACGTGTCTTTTTTGTATGTTGGGGCATCTTTTGGGTATATGCCCAAGAGAGGTATAGCTGGATCCTCAGGCAGTTCAATGTCCAATTTTCTGAGAAACCTCCAGACTGATTTCCAGAATGGTTGTACCAGTCTGCAACCCAACCAAAAAAGGAGGAGTGTTCCTCTTTCTCCGCATCCTCGCCAGCATTTGCTGTCACCTGAGTTTTTGATCTTAGCCATTCTCACTGGTGTGAGGTGAAATCTCAGGGTTGTTTTGATTTGCATTTCCCTTATGACTAAAGATGTTGAACATTTCTTTAGGTGTTTCTCAGCCATTCGGCATTCCTCAGCTGTGAATTCTTTGTTTAGCTCTGAACCCCATTTTTAATAGGGTTATTTGTCCCCTGCGGTCTAACTTTTGAGTTCTTTGTATATTTTGGATATAAGGCCTCTATCTGTTGTAGGATTGGTAAAGATCTTTTCCCAATCTGTTGGTTGCCGTTTTGTCCTGACCACAGTGTCCTTTGCCTTACAGAAGCTTTGTAGTTTTATGAGATCCCATTTGTCGATTCTTGATCTTAGAGCATAAGCCATTGGTGTTTTGTTCAGGAAATTTTTTCCAGTGCCCATGTGTTCCAGATGCTTCCCTAGTTTTTTTTCTATTAGTTTGAGTGTGTCTGGTTTGATGGAGGTCCTTGATCCACTTGGACTTAAGCTTTGTACAGGGTGATAAGCATGGATCGATCTGCATTCTTCTACATGTTGACCTCCAGTTGAACCAGCACCATTTGCTGAAAATGCTATCTTTTTTCCATTGGATGGTTTGGGCTCCTTTGTCATAAATCAAGTGACCATAGGTGTGTGGGTTCATTTCTGGGTCTTCAATTCTATTCCATTGGTCTATCTGTCTGTCTCTGTACCAATACCATGCAGTTTTTATTACTATTGCTCTGTAATACTGCTTGAGTTCAGGGATAGCGATTCCCCCTGAAGTCCTTTTATTGTTGAGGATAGTTTTAGCTATCCTGGGTTTTTGTTATTCCAGATGAATTTGCAAATTGTTCTGTCTAACTCTTTGAAGAATTGGATTGGTATTTTGATGGGGATTGCATTGAATCTGTAGATCGCTTTTGGTAAAATGGCCATTTTTACTATATTAATCCTGCCAATCCATGAGCATGGGAGATCTTTCCATCTTCTGAGGTCTTCTTCAATTTCTTTCTTCAGAGTCTTGAAGTTCTTGTTGTACAAATCTTTTACTTGCTTGGTTAAAGTCACACCGAGGTACTTTATATTATTTGGGTCTATTATGAAGGGTGTCGTTTCCCTAATTTCTTTCTCGGCTTGTTTCTCTTTTGTGTAGAGGAAGGCTACTGATTTATTTGAGTTAATTTTATACCCAGCCACTTTGCTGAAGTTGTTTATCAGCTTTAGTAGTTCTCTGGTGGAACTTTTGGGATCACTTAAATATACTATCATATCATCTGCAAATAGTGATATTTTGACTTCTTCTTTTCCGATCTGTATCCCCTTGACCTCCTTTTTTGTTGTCTGATTGCTCTGGCTAGAACTTCAAGAACTATATTGAATAAGTAGGGAGAGAGTGGGCAGCCTTGTCTAGTCCCTGATTTTAGTGGGATTGCTTCAAGTTTCTCTCCATTTAGTTTAATGTTAGCCACTGGTTTGCTGTATATGGCTTTTACTATGTTTAGGTATGGGCCTTGGATTCCTATTCTTTCCAGGACTTTTATCATGAAGGGTGTTGAATTTTTGTCAAAAAAGCTCTAGAACAAAAAGAAGCAAATACACCCAGGAGGAGTAGAAGGCAGGAAATAATCAAACTCAGAGCTGAAATCAACCAAGTAGAAACAAAAAGGACCATAGAAAGAATCAACAGAACCAAAAGTTGGTTCTTTGAGAAAATCAACAAGATAGATAAACCCTTAGCCAGACTAACGAGAGGACACAGAGAGTGTGTCCAAATTAACAAAATCAGAAATGAAAAGGGAGACATAACTACAGATTCAGAGGAAATTCAAAAAATCATCAGATCTTACTATAAAAGCCTATACTCAACTAAACTTGAAAATCTGCAGGAAATGGACAATTTCCTAGACAGATACCAGGTACCGAAGTCTCAGTGTTTTTAAGGCCACACAGAAGGGCAAGTTTGAGCAGTATGTCAAAACTACACTGTTTGCTGCAGCCTATCCATCCTGACCAGCACTACTGTAGCAGAACTCTATTCCAAGGAGGACTCTGCTTCTCCAAGTACCTCAGAAATCCAGAGTCTCCAGTTTCTCTCAAATTTTTCTCTAAACATTTCCCATGGAAATAAATGAAGGATTATAGGTCTTCTAGCCAGCATGTGGCATCCTCACTCAGAGCAAACCCTGGACAAATCTGGGCATGAGCAAGACAAACGTCTAAGACAAACAGACCAAAGAATGTACCCCTTTAATGTTTGTTTTGAGAAAGTTCAATCTTTTTTTTTAATTTGGATATTTTAATTTATTTACATTCCAAATATTATCCCCTTTCCCAGTTTCCCCTTTGGAAAGCCCCCATTCCCATGGTCCCTTCCCCTGCTTCTATGAGGGTGTTTCCCCTACCTACCCACCCACTCCCTCCCACCTCCCTGCCCTAGCATTCCTCTACACTGGGGCATCAAGCCTTCACAGGACCAAGGGCCTCCCCTCCCATTGATACCAGATAAGACCCCTTCAGCTCCTTCAGTCCTTTCCCTAACTCCTCCATTGGGGTCCCTGTGATCAGTCTGATGGTTGGCTTCGAGCATCCACATCTGTATTGGTCAGGATCTTGTGAAGGCAGGGGATGATAGTACCTGGTCCTCACTTGAGAACTTAAACAGACCTTCAGACATCAAACCTGCCTGTTCCTTGATTGTGTGTAGTCATGTGCAGTGTGGTATAATCAGATCTCTGTTCCTTACAAGTTACCTAGTTCAGGCATTTTCTTAAAGTGGAAATTGAGCTAAGGGAAGGCCACACCCATGTACCTGTTCAGATTTCCAGGTCAGTGGATGGGCTTTATTACTTAATCACCTGCCTCATCCTTGGCAAACCACCCTGAGTTATCTGCATTTTCTTTCTACACGGCTTTACCTGGAAAAAGGTTCTACTCATAAGAATTATATCATGTCAAAGCCAAGATAAAATAAAAGCACAGCATCATAGCTGGAAGATAAGTTAATCTCTTTTCTTTTTTTTATTGGATATTTCTTTATTTACATTTCAAATTTTATTCCCTTTCCCAGTTTCCTGTTCATCCTGTTCTATCCTCTCCTCCTGCCCATCCGGTTCCTGTCAGCAGGCACTTCTTGGCCTCAGCCATCTTATCTAGTTTTGGTGTCTGTATGTGTGTGTGTGTGTGTGTATATATATATATATATATATATATATATATATATATATGGGCTACATGTGGGTCAGGCTCTTAAGGTCATTCCTTCAGTCTCTGCTCTAAACTTTGCCTCCATATCCTCTTCTATGAATATTATTGTTCCACCTTTTAAGAAGAACTGGAGCATCTGCATTTTGGTCATCCTTCTTGAGTTTCATGTGGTCTGTGGATTGTATCTTGGGTAATTCGAGCTTTTGGGCTAATACACACTTGTCAGTGAGTACATACCATGTGTGTTTTTCTGTGATTGGGTTACTTCACTCAGGATGATATTTTCTAGTTCAATCCACTTGTCTATGAATTTTATGAAGTCATCATTTTTGATACCTGAATAGAACTTCCCCAGTTGATATAGAATCTGAACTGTCACTGTCTGCAGGTGTGCCAAAGCTAACCTGGGAAGTCTCATCAACATTGGAGTCTGGGAAGGAAGAGCTGGAAAACATTCCAGGTAAGGATGAAATATCAACTCCTATCTATAACCCTGCTGCTTTGCTAAATACACAAACAAAGATGAGACACCTATCTTGGCATTGATTCTATCTGTTGTCTCAACCTTAGGGTCTGATTCTCCTACCTTTGTCTGGGTGTAGGCATGTTGATAATTTGAAAACATTTGTAAAAGACGATGTCAGAGGTTAAACTTGATCTACTACTGACAGTTAGAGTGGGTATCTGTTTCTTTACTCACCCCTAGGCTTCTCTTAGCAGCTCAAGAACCTACAGTTCTTCAACTCCATCATCCATCTCAGGCTAAAGCACAAGACAGGAGACTCACGAAGGATAATGACTGACTCTGTGTTTCAGGTGATAAACTTTTAGCTTAGCAAGCAAAAGATGTTGATGCTTACACACAAGAACAGAAGCACTGAAGCCATGCCCATGGCCAGTGAACAATTTACCCTTCTCCAGGGAGTCAATCAAAAGACATCTTCCCCCATTGCCAAGCTAATCTGATTACCTTTTGATACGTTTTAGCTTGCTTTTCACACAGGAGCCATACCTGTCTCATTCCAAACTTGAGTACTGTTCTGATTTCACTTGTTTCCACGTCATAACATTTCACTACATCAGCATGGTGATACAGATTAAATATTGACCAAGGAGAGTGTAGGGAATGAAACTGGCCTGTCACTGCAGGAGCCCACTCTACAAGAGGAATACTACCAGGAATAGAGATGACTAGGCAGCTGCAGTGGGCAAAATGAATATGACCTGCTTCTACTAGTACTAACAGAGTTTGCTCTAATAGTTCTAATGGGAAGAACCAGAAAATGAGAGAAGGCATTAAATAATCCCATCACTCTCAGACTATCCAACCCACTGCCTTCCCAATTCAAAAAACTATCCCTTACGAAGCCTGTATAAATCTCATCTCTTGTTCCTCAGGATCTCTTGTTCAACAAGAAAGTCACCTGGAGCAGGGCTCTCTGGTTATACGACATTCTTGAGCTAACATTTGCGTTTTCCCTTGGGTCCTTCTGGGCTTTGCACAATTGAAGTTCTATTTGGTTTCTGCTTAGCCCTGTGCCATACAAAGAGTGAGTCCTTTGCTCTGGGATCCTGGCTGGTTTTGCAGATAGTCATCTCTCTACCTCAGGGAGCCTGAAGCTCTTCAGATATCCTGGTACTAACCACCTGTCTTTCGTCCCTCACCATCCTTGACGATTCAACAAAGGTCTTGGGAAGCTGAGGGCGTCAGTCAGCTGTAGGAGCTGCTGCCCTCTTCGCTTTCCCTGAGGCAGAAACATCTAGCTGTGTAAAAGGTTAAGTCTTACACAGAATGCAGTCAAATGACTCTTTTGCAGATGCAGGACAATGGTTCTACTCTGCTCTCCATTTAAAAAAGAGGCACCAGATAACAAAAATAATTGTCCTAATATTAAGGAAACTAAGGACCATTCAACCTCATAAAAGCAATGTGCTGTTTCCAAGTGTTACATATGTCTGTGTTAGCTAATGCATGCCTGGAATTGGTTTATTCTGTGGGTTGTTACAACTGTTCAAAATGAGGCCTGGTACCTATCTGCCCAGTTCTATCTCCTGTAGCTCTTGGGCACTGTGCCATGGAAGTTGAGTCAGGCACTCTATAGACAGCCCTTACCACCATATAACCGCTCTGGACAGATCCCTTCTGTGAGTTGTGCCTGCCCTAGGAAATTAGTAGGTGTGCGAAGCAGGGGATCAAGACTCCTTATATAAATCAATCAGTCCTGCTCAAAGCAGGACTACTGAAATTTAAATGTTTCATTAAAATACTATAAACGTTTAGGGGCCCTGAAGATGGATCACCAGGTTTAATGAGCAACGATGAGGACCCAAGTTCAGATGTCTAACCCACATAGGAAGAAGAGCCGGGTATAGTCATGTGCCAGCAATCCCAACTTTGTAAGTAGCAAAGAAAAAAGGGTCTATCATTGGAACCTGCCAGTTTAGCTAAAATAAGGAGCTCTAGGCTCTAGACCCTGACTCAAGGAAGTAAGGTAGAAAATAGCAGGTGACCTAATGTCCTCCTCCAACCTCCATCCACACACATGTGGGAATACACACACACACACACACACACACACACACACACACACACACACACGTGCAAACCCACACAGACAGAGCATGTTTAGGAACATTCAATCTTTCCCAACTTGCTCACATCTGAAGGTAAATTTTTCCCATGTCCTCTAAGTCATTATTGGACCATTCTGAACACATGATAAAATGATATTTATATATTTACTTTCTGTGGGCTGATGAATGTCATTGTGCCATGCATTCTTCCCTCCCACAATGGGACACACTGTGAATCAACACAGTGAATGCATAGACCAGGCTAGGTCTTTTGCTAGGCAGGACTGTTACCTGCTGTATATAACATCACGTATGGAACATTCGGTTTCAGTTTTCAAAATTTCAACTTGGTATGCGTGAAAACCCGGGCACACAACCTCAAGCCTTTGTGTATTTCTCTCTTAATTCATTTTGAAAGAGGCCTCGACGGCCCACATCTCCTCAGTCTTAGGGATTTGTATTGGCTGGCATTATTTACTTTAGCTGTACCTCACGGAAGTGTGTGTAGATAATGGTTTCATAAAACCTCGCTTGATATCTCTTTAACTTGTAGAATTGCGTCTACGTAATAAACTTCAAGACACTGTGTTACCACATCAAAGAAGAGGCACTTTCACGTAGTATCTGCTTTGCTTATTCTCATGAAGGCAAAGTATTCTCTGCAGCTCGTGAGAGAATTGATGTGAGGATGTGACTGGATTCTAATTAATCCAGTTACACCTCATCTTAGAAGCAATGTCAGAACTCATTATTTCAGTCTCTTCCTTGTTCTTACTTTGGAGAAGCTCCGCGATACAGCTTGGGGCTGAGCATATCTCAAATCCAGGTGCTGAGGCTTTGGTGACAGGTGTGATGTCAGAGGAAGGAGGTGGGCCCTGGTCAGTAGAGGTGCGTTCTTGAAGGAGATATTGGGAGGTATCTTTCTCTCTTCCTCCCTCTTGAGTAAGCAGTGAGCCGCTTTGCCCCACTGCGTGCTCCCTGTCTCCATGCTTTGTCTTGCCTCAGCCCTAAAGTGGTGGCAGTCAGGAAACCATGACTGGAATCTGAAACTGTGAAACAAGGAAATGGTTTTTCCTTTCAGTGTGATTTTCGTGTACATTTTGTTAGAGAAATGGAGGCTAATTATCGCAACTCCCCCTTCTTCTACATTACGCTGTTTACCCCTGAACTACTTCTGCTTCTGTTTGGATCATTTGCAGCTGTATTATTGGCTCTTTTTATTTTAGTATCTTTGTGTATATTATAAAACTGCATTTATTGTGCTAGCAACATATCTGATGGTTCCCCCACTTTCTGGGAACCATGCATATTTCAAAATTTATAACTAAACTATGGATGCCAGTTTTTCTATATCTAGTTATACTTGGAAGTGTCCCCTAATTCTGATCCTGTAAGAAGATGTTTGAGGGGTTTTGATGCTTAAAATGTTCTAATTTTTAGATTTAAATATCTATTTCAAAAGTTAACTGTGAGTCAAATATTCGGTTTTGGTTGGTTGGTTCATTGGTTTTTGTTTGTTTGTTTGTTTGTTTGTTTGTTTGTTTTTAGCTACTTGGGATTTTTTTAATAATATGCTTGTAGTTAGAGACCCTTTCTGATCCTCTCAAGGCAGGGACTTTATTCTTTCCTTTCATGTCTATAAGAACTTTGCTATTCTTATGCACAGAGTGCTGAGAAAAGAAAAGACAGGCTAAAAGGAAAAAAAATCTTTTGCCTTTTTCTGATTACTGTGAATAATTTAGTTGGGTGGAATTGCTTCTAAGTTTCAGCTAAAATAAAAATAGAGTATTGGGGTATGTAGTTCCCATTTCCTGCAGAAAGGATCTATGCTCCTTTGAGAACTGACTGATCTATTTTGGGGAGATATGCCAAGTAACCCAATACACAGGACACAGCTCTCAAGGAGACTCTGGTGTAAGACACGGAGGACATGTCCCAGAATAGTCACAGAAGAAACTACTGTCCCTGGGGAGTGAGTTGACAATGCTGTCCTCTACTGTCACCACTGAATAGTGCAAAAGAGCGGGAGCAGACTTGTAAAACCACATGACCTAGTGCAGGTAAGCTTCACAAGCAGATCACAGCCATGCAAGCTGGACATGAGGGCTGGCACATCATTGGCTCTCATTTGCAGAGCTGCCCCAGACATTGCTGGATTGTGCTGGCCTTCCTATAGGTCAGCTGGTGTCTGAAGCCATGGGACTCTGGCCATGATCTATCTCCCTTGAGGGTCTGGCTGGACACCTGTGCTGTGCACCTTCTGTGTGATTCTTGTACTTAATAGAGCCTTCTGGATTTTTGCATCTCAGGATTAGGATTGAATGATTTAGCACCAATAATGACAAAAATAACCTTAGGGGACTCTGAGCACTTCCATTATATAAAACACCATGAATTATTAATGACCCTAGCTAATGTGTCAGATCAAAGGAATTTGTGATCACTTTGGGGACACGCTAGAGAAACAACAAATTATTTTGAAAATAGAACTGGAAAGAGCATTTATATTGCCTTTTGTGTAAAAAAAAAATGCACTTCAGGGTAGCCAGACAGTAAGTTTTCTTTTTGTGGAAATATTTTAGCCAATAAACAAGCAAAAGGTGTGACTCTTCAAACATCAGGGGACAGGGTTGTTATGTGTATAGAATGAGCAGACCTCTGTGGAGATTTGAGGCATGGTATAACCAGGGCTTTTGTCCTACCAGAAACGGTCTGGGCAAATTGAAACAAGCATTTGGACCTCCCGAAAAACAAGGAACAGACAAAACACTTTTTAACATCAAGCCTTGGAAACGTGAATCCAAAAGTCCATGAATGGGATGCCAAATTTCTAGTGGCCGGGTGGGTGTCCTGTGAAGGAGGGCTGTCCAGAAAAACCTGAAGGGATATGTCAGTCAAAATAATCGATGTGACTTTTCTGATTTTATTCCAAATGCACGATCTATGTTAAAATGCATTTTGGAATCTGTTAGAATGAATGTAGAAATATAAGGAATGGCTGGGCATCTTATAGTATTAACTTTATTGGATCATATATTGTTGGTAAGTTTTCAAATGTTGGTGTGTCTTTTAGGGAACGTGTGGGACTATTCAGAGATTTGAATGGAAACGTAACTTGAAGATATTGGCAGAATTCCATAATGAAATAAGCACAAGTCATTGTTGATACCAAGAAAGGGTGAGGTAAAAATAAATGTCTAGAGAATAGAAAATGTGTAAGACACTGATATAGTTATAGGGACACAGGCAGCTCTGGGGTCAAACTGGAGAAGTTCACCTGTGGTGTGAGGGACAGGAATGTGACAGTCTGGGAGAGTGAAGGCAGATGACCTGAGTGTAAGGGTAAATACTGAATTCAGCTAGTACCTCCTCCCAGGAAGAGATCTGAAATACTCCATAATAAGTCTGGAAAGTATAACAGCAGAAAAAGTTTTCTTCAGGTAAAAAGGATTATTGACTTTAACTTTCCATCCAAAACACTGAAATGCATCCAGACTTTTTACTATTTTGTGGGTTCTTCTTTCTTCCACACTTCTCCACCATTTTAAACCCCTAACATTAGATAGGAGAGAAAAATGATGGGGGAGGGGTAAGGAGACATGTTATCGTTAGACTACTTCCTGCTGATTAGGGGCATGGAGTTCCTTGGGGCGTATCTTCACCAACAGAATATCTAATTTCTTCTTTTCTTCTTCTTCTTCTTTGTGCTCAACTACTTAACAAACCGCAACCAACAACAACAACTCTGTCTCTCAGGGCTTAGCATTCATACACCATCTCAAAAGTCTCCAGAATTCCAAACATCACACAATTGCAGAAACTATCTGCGGGAGACAAAGTCACACTGCCGCAGGGGACAGACCATAGTCAGGTGCTGTGGGCTATCTGAAGCAGCCCCCATCCCATACCTGGGATTAAAAGGAAAACATAATTGTTATAATATTTCTTTAACTTTTTAAAAAAACAAAAATGCCCAAATTGTGACTACATTGAGATCTTAGAAAATAACTTTAAAATTTGAAAGACTATATCAGCCAAAAAAAAAAGAAACTTGACCCCAGGAGAACAATCAGTTGCCATGTGTGTACACAAGCGTCAGCAGGAAAGGCTGTGGTTACTCCTACCACAGAACGTCCTACAGAACATCCAGCAAGCTCTCCAGGTCTACATCAGAGATCATTTTCCGTGTGTATCTGTAATCATTTGCCTCAGGCCTTAGACTATTGTCCAAACCAAATCCCCCACTCCATCAGGAAGACCTTCCATGTACCCCATGATCCTCCAAAGCTCCTCTGAGTCCACTCTCTTGATTTTGATTTCTTTTTATTATCATTCTCATGTCCTTACAAAGAATCCCTGTCACGTCTGAAGAATTGAATTCTCTAACACATAAACAAAACTGACAGGACTTTAGCACGGTTAAGAGGAGAAAGGAAAGACTGAAAAGCAGAACTGGACAAGAAGACACATTACAACTGGTGGCATAGACACACAAGGGTTACTAGAGACACTCATAAGCAGCTGGGTGGCCTAGGAGTGGAAAGGCTTCTGGATGTATACCACCTTCCCAGGCAGACTCACAACACAGGAAGAAATCAAAGCAAACCACAGGATCACAAAGAGACTGAAACTCACACATCCCCATCAAAGAGAAGCAGCCAGCTGCAAGACTGGATTTCCAAGCATTCAAAGAGCCATCCTTCTCGTACTCTACTGAAACCCCAAAGAAAATGGGGTCTTCTGAACTCATTTTACGGGGCCACCTTCATTCTTACACCAAGGCAGACGAGAATGCTACAAGATGAAAAGTCTTTGGACTTTGAACTTCTTAGTCAGCCATGACTGGTAGTGTCCTATCATCCTTCTTGCCATTTGGGGACAACTCCAACCTTCTGGCTTAGAAATGAAGTCCACTCACACATTTCAGAAGAGCACCAGACACTCCAGTCTGACCTGACTGCTGCTCTTCCTACTGTTTTCTCTCTTTTCAGTGCTGCACAGTTCTGCTTCTCCCTCACCTGAGGCCAGCATCCCAGCTCTATCCCCAGCCCAGCAAGGTGGAGATAGTTGTGGTAGTTGGACTAGGTTTGGCCCCCATGGACTCATGCTTTTAAATGCTTGGCCATGGCGAGTGGCACTATTAGTAAACGTGGCCTTGTTACACAGGGAGAAAGTGTATCCCTGTGGGGGTGGGCTTGGAGGTCTCAGGCTCTTCAGGCTCAAGCTCCACCCAGTGTGGAGAGAGAACCTCCTTCTGGCTGCCTGAGGAAGACATAGTTTCCTCATTGCTGCCTTTGGATCAAAATGTAGAACTCTTGGCTTTTCCAGCACTGAGTCTGCCTGCATGCTGCCATGCTTCCTAACATGATAATGGACTGAATGTCTGAAAGTGTAAGCCAGTGCCAATTAAATGTTTGCCTTTGTAAGAGTTGCCTTGGTCATGGTGTCTCTTCACAGCAATGAAACCCTAAGACATAGTAGGTGCTTAGTAAATGTGGCCTGAGAGAATATGTATGTGACTCATGACTAGCTCTCAGATGTGGTAAGAGTAGGGTAGGGCATTTAATGGTTGTTCTAGTCTCTGATCCTGGGTCTCCTCTGGATCACTGGAGTCATGGATATTGAATACCCTGACTGCAGATGTTCAGGCTGGCCGATGAGTGCATCCCCAGGAGCACGCAGAACGGGCTTCCCACACACATTGCTATTGGGCTCCTTGCCCTTACCTCCATGCTCCTTGCTGAAAGTCTTATTAACTTCAAACTCTTTGAAACTGCTGCCTATGGCAACGGACTTCTTAAAGTGGATTCCATCCTTTGAACAAAGCTATCACCACAGAAAAACAAAGCTCCCGCAGCTTTCACAGCCTCCCGAGAAACTCCTCTGCAGAAACAGATCTAGGGATGGAGGACTGGAGCTGAATTTGCAAACCAACTTGACCCTCCTGAGGGGAGAGGAGCTCATGAGTTCATAGAGGGCTATGGAAAATAGCCTCTGCTCTCTGGCTGAGCATGTAGCTGAGGACCCATGAGTATAACCACTAGGGGTTCCCCAGATGAGTCTATGTCTTTTGAGCCCTGGCTAGGTGGGAATCTGATCAACTAAACTTCAGAAGCTCATTCTGACTTGACTCATATAGTCAATCCTCCAATCAGTATTCAGACCAAGACCAGTCATTACTGCTATCTCTTTGAACTTGGTCTCCAATGCCATATTTCCTATTCTCAGAGAAGTAATCTGTCATAATATGCTATTAATATCATTATATTATTATCATCATCATCATCATTCTATTATTATTATTATTATTGTTGTTGTTGTTGTTATTATTTCATTCAGAAGCAGCCTTGTGTTCAGGGCTGTAGGCTTCTTCCATTCTAAGCAGCAGGCTGCTCCTCATTACAGACTTGGGAATGCCAAAGCTCAGGCAGGGACTGTGCAGCATAGCTTGAGCAGACACCGAGTCCTGGGTCCACATTCTCTGCCTGGAGTCAGGTTGTTGCCTGGAGAAAGCAAACTCTGGGTGCCATATTGCCCTGGCAAACTTTCACCATTTGTATGAACACGTCAGTCCACTTGCCACAAAGAAGCATAAGGAGTGGCAGGTCTGTGAGCCTGTATTCAGTCACAGAGCCATGACATGGAAGCCAGCCTCCAACAGGAAAGGAAGGGCAGTGTCACGAAGAGATGGGCCCACAGAAGCTGCTGAGAGAACCATTCAGGACACGTGGGAGCCAATGGTGATTGAGAGAGCATCTTTATTCTGCAGCTTCCCAGGTCAAGCATGACACTAGACCTCCTCTTCACATCTGAGGGTCAGTAATCTTCACTCCCTTCCTGGCCTCTCTGACTGTTTTATTGGTTGAGTCAAAAGCGTCTCTTTGTTGGGCTTCCTGGTATGCCTTTGTCATAGTAATACTAAGCCCAGCTCTCGGGAGGTGGCAGCAGTTCGATCTCAAGTTCAAAGCAAGCCTGCAGGCAGATAGCAAGAAGGTCTCACAAAAGCGAAACAAAGGGAAACAGAAAACTCAGCACTTTTCTCGGGGGCTTCTTCTTCAACAGTGACCTTGAAAGTCTATTTCCGAATAGGAATTGCTTGTACGGATTGTGTTACCTGGGCCTTTGTTTCACTGAGGGCACCACTTGATGCACACAGCCCCCCTTTGGCATTTGCTGGCTAACTATATCATCTGCAAGTCAGCCTGTCACCTTCAGCAAAGTGTTCATCATCTCTTAGGATTGTAACCCGCTTGCTGACCTACTGCTGTTTTTCTTGTCTGATCTTTAGAAAGTGACCATCTGGCTCCCAGCATCCCCCTGCCCCCTTCACCTGCCAGCTCCCCAGGTGATATCCAGCACACAGAAGTCGTGCAGTCACTGTGAGTCATTAATTAATTAGATAGTAGTTGTTTAGAAGCTTGAAGATAGTTTCTCAGGAAACTATCATTATAATTTTGTCAACATAGGCTCAAATAATAGTTTTTATGGTTATAATATCATACAAAAATATTATTGATGGGATTTTAAAGGCCTTTTACTTTCCATAGGAATAAGAACCTACAGAACCTTCCCCAGGACCATAGAGGCAGAAAGGGAACTTTTTAATTAATTGATTAATTAGTTAATTGATTAATTAATTAACTTTACATCCTGATCATCACCCCCTTCCTTCCTCTCCCAGTCTCCCCTTACAACCTCTTTCCCCCAGTCCACTCCTTCTACCAATTCATTCTGGCATATCAAGTATTAAGTTCATCCTCTCCCACTGAGGCCAGACAACATAGCCCACTTAGGGGAAGGGGATCCAAAGGCAGGCAACAAAGTCTGAGTTAAAGACAGTTCCTGCTCCATTCTTTAAGGGACCCACATGAAAACCAAGCTGCATATATGCTACATATGTGTAGGGGGCCTAGGTCCAGACCATGTATGCTCTTTGGCTGGTGGTTCAGTCTCTGAGGCCCCAGGTTAGTTAGCTCTGTAGGTCTTCTTGTGGTCCTTGACCCCTCTTCCTCCATCAAACCTTTCTCTAACTCTTCCACAAGATTGGTTGAGCTCTGCTTAATTTTTGGCTCTGGGTGTCTGCATCTGTTTCTATCAGCTTCTGGATGAAGCCTCTCAGAGCACAGTTGTGTTAGGCTCCTGTCAGAATGGAAACTTAAAATGTTCTCCTTCAACCCACGACTTGAAGGACCCTGTTGTAGTCTTTGTGAACAGGTTCCCACTGAATAGATACTAATATCTCTGCACTGGAAGCCCTAACTTCTGTGTCTGTCTCCTGGAATTTATTTCTTAGAGTCACACGTCAAAGCACCCCGTAGCTGTAGAATTAATGGCCAGTAACGAAAAGGGAAGTTTCTTGAAGGACACAGAGTTTAGTTGTCTTTGGATGTGGCAGAAACAGATTTTAAAATAATCTGTTTGAATTTCAGTAAGGACAAATGTAAGCACCGTGGTTTTACAGTGAGGTACACTTGTGACACTCACCTCTTGGGGCAGCATGAATAAAGTGAGTGACCAGACACTAGCCATGTTGCCACTGTGTCTAAGGCTTCGATCAGCTCAGTGCTAGCTCTACTGGTCACAGTGGCTTCATATGAAATAGTTGTATAGAAATGCCCTAAGTACATGTGAATCCTCCCCATCTGCCTAACCTCCTTAATGACACATTTTTAAATTTAATTACTTTATTTACCTTACAACCCAATAAAAGCTTGCCCTTCTTCTTCTCCTCCCATTCTCCCCATATTCCCTCTCCTCCTCCCTCTCTCCTCAGAGAACGCGAGGCATCCCATGGATATTAAAACACACAGACACACAGAGACACAGACACACACACACATACACACACACACACACACACACACACACACACACACACACACCCTGCATATCAAGTTGCAGCAGGGCTAGGCACATCTATTGAAGCTATACAAGGCAGCCCAGATAGGGGAAGAAGATCCAAAGGCAGGCAATTGAGTCAGAGACTGCCCCTGCTCCAGTTGTTAGTGGTCTGACATGAAGACCCAGCTGCACATCTGTTACATGTGTGTAGGGAGCCTAGGTCTATTCCATGCATGTTCTCTGGTTGGTGGTTCAGTCTCTGTGAGCCCCTATGGACTCAGGTTAGTTGATTCTGTAGGTTTACTTGTAGTGTCTTTGACCCCTCTGGTTCCTTCAATCATCCCTTCTCTTCCACCAGATCCCCGGAACTCCGTCTACTGTTTGTCTGCGGGTCTCTGCATCTGTTTCCATCAGTTGGTGGATGAAGCCTCCCTGATGACAGTTATGCTTGGCTCCTGTCTGCAAAGATAGAAGAATATCATTAATAGCATTAGAGGTAGGTTGTCTCTCATGGGATGGGTCTTATCATCAGTCGTTTGTTGGCCATTCCCTCTGTCTGTGCTCCGTCTTTATCTCTTCACATCTTGTAGGCAGGACAAAAGTTGAAGGTTTTGTGGGTGAGTTGATGCCCTCCATCCCTCCATTCAAGTCTCACCTGGTTATGGGAGGCAGCCATTCAGTTTCCAAATCCCCCGTTGCTAGGAGTCTTAGCTAGGGTCACCTCACTGATTTCTGGGAGTTTCCCTTGTCCTAGGTTTCTAGTTAGTCCCACAGATGCCTCCCCCAGCCAATTCTATCTCCCAATTCTCTTTCCCTCCATCTTCCCCACACTCAATCCCTCCCGATCCCTCCTCTTTAATACTATTTTAACCCTGTGCTATTTGTTCACAAAGTCATCTGTAAGCCTGTTTCTGGCAGGATTGATGGGATTCTCCTTAATATGGTTGAAGTCCATGAACATACAGGAACACGTCCTGTGTAAGCACCCAGGACTGGAAAAGATGAATAGATTATTGGAGAAGATGCTGGTATGGATTCTATTCCCCATTCCCTTCTGGCTAAGCATGTTTTCCAAATGTCTGTATTGCTAATATTCTTTCCACTCTGAGATATGACATGAATTCTCTCCCCACACATACAGAAATTGTCTATCCTGACCTCTACCATGAAAGGCTCCACTATTGTATCCGGGTCAGGCAGGACATCTGTCTACTTGTCCTTTAGTCCTCAAGACTGTCTGTCCTGCATGAGACATCCATCATCTGCCAAAATCAAAAACCAAATAACTGCATTTCCCAAGTGAATTCGTGAATTTGCCACCTGCTTGTTGGCTACTTTGACAAGTCCAGGAGAATAAAGAGGAAAGAGACATGGTACTTAAGCTGAGGACCTCACACATTAACAAAGAAGAAACATGCATGTAAACGTGAACTATATATGGCAGACTCTCAGTGAGAAAGTGAATGATACCAACAGGGACAGCTTAGTGGCAGACAGATTGTAGGATTTTTAAATTGTGGGATTGGATTTTATTAAGAGCTAAATAAATCTGAATGGCATTTGCTCTCCAAGTGATCCAGGCAAACAATACACAGAACTTAGGCAGGTGGGAATGAACGTGGAGAATTTTTTTTTCTAGTAAAAGTAAGTACCTGGGGTCAACTTTCCATCCAGGACTCCCAAGAAGTCAGGAGGAAATAGCAAAGTTTGCCTTCTCTAAGTGTTTTCACTTGGAAAAAGGCTAAAAAGGTCACCCAAGCAGTTGAATGACACAGGCCCACTTGGTGTTAGATCTAAAGTTCTCATATAAAGAATGTATAGTTCATACTCTCAGAACTTGAGAGGAACTAGATAAAAAGAATCTAATCCAGAACAAAGCAGGTAATTAAAAAAAGACTCAAGACCATCAGTGATTGTTACAGTTGTAAATGAAGAAACAATCAACTTTATAGACATGTTTTCTCTAGTAATTAAAAAGTAACTTACAAAAAAAAAAAAAAAGTAACTTACAGACACACTCCTACACACAGATACAGAAACAGTGAAAGTATCTGTTGCTTTGACTGGCTTCAGGTCTATGGTGCTTAGGAAAATGATTCCTTGACCTAAGGGAGATTTGTCATTGTGACTCAGGGATGGAGAAGCCAGGAGTCAGACTGACAGGACCCACTGTCTCCAGCATCATCTTGTCTCCTCCATAGCAATCTAATTAACTGTCCCAGCTAAAAGCTGCTGCCTGTAAAGTGAGCTGATCTCATACATTCTGCGGAATGGGGTAGAGGAATGATGGGATTACCAGACAGAAGCTGATAAGTGAGGAGTATGTCTACTCCACATGCAGCACGGCCAGGATCTGAAGTTTCCCTATGAACGATCTCTTCATAATGAAACAATCATTGCTCCTTTGGTGTTTGTAGTGGTTTAAACCGGATAAAAATAGTCCCCATAGGCTCATAGGGAGTGGCACTTTCGGGAGATCTGAACTTGTGGGTGTGGCCTTGTTGGAGGAAGTGTGGCACTGGGGCTAGGCTTTGGGGTTTCAGAAATCTAAGCCCGGCACAGGGGCTCTCTCTCTTCCTGCTGCCTGCTGATCTGGATGTAGAACTCTCAGCTACCAGTCCAGCACCATGTCTGCCATGCTGCCATGCTTCCTGTCGTGGCCCTAATGGACTAAACCTCTGAACTGTACACCAGCCCCAGTGAAATGTTTTCCTTTTTAAGAGATGTTGTAGTCACGTTTGTGTCTTCACAGTGATAAAATCCTGAGGCAGAAGTTGGTACCAGGGACTGGGGTATTGCTGTAATAGAATGAACTAGGCCTTTGTCTGAAGGAATATAAAATACTTTGGGGCTAGAAAAGCAGTTGAACACTTTACGTGAGGCTTTAAAACCCATCCTTGAAGGAGCACAGAAGACAATGATGCTGAGCATGATTTGAACGGTGGGGGTCTGGCTCAAGAAGTTTCAGAGAATGATATTAATGTGTGGTCTAGAGACCAATCTTGTGATATTTTGGCTAAAAATATGACGATTTTGTGCCCTTGTTCCCTGCCTCCTTCCACTCAAAAATCTGCCTAAGGCTAAATTGAAGGGTTATGGAAAAACAGCCTTGGCAAAGGAGATTTCTAGACAGCTTAGTATTGGCTGTGCTGATTATCAGCGACCATGCTTAGGCAGATCTATAACGAAGAGAAGCAAGCCAAGCAAGGGGGAAAAATCAAAATGTACCCTTTGTGGCTCAAAGGGGCACCAGGACGTGTAAACAGATTAAGGAAATCCTGTAATTAATTGGAATATAAGAACTAGTGGCCACAGAGCAAGAATCCATCCAGATAAGTTTCCAACTTCTGGAAAGGAATTAAAGAAAAGCTCAGGACTCCATAGCATCCAGAGGCAGAGTCAGGGGGATTTCTAAGTTTGAGGCCAGCTTAGTTTACTGATCAAGGTCCAGGACAGCCAAGCTTAGACAGTGAAGAAAACCATTAAAACAAACAAACAAAAACAAAAACAAAACAAAACAACCAGAAAACTGTTGAATGAGGGGGGCATGTTTCAGCCTCAGCAAGCAGCAGAATGTGGCAGTTTCAGTCACACATGGTTCTGGCTTTAGAGTCAATGATACAAAGAATTATGGAATCTCCTTCCATGACTAAGGAAAGCTCCTGAGGAAAGGGATGTGTCAGGCGTGTCCATGTACAGAGACCTAGAGAGGACATTGCGTGAAGCTTTGAAGGTGAAACCTTGATTGTGTTGGAGACCCAAGGATATTGGAGATGCCCAAGTCATGGGATACCTGCTGAGGAAAGCAGATAACAGGAAGTGTGGCCAGCCCCACAAGAGACTCGTGTTACAGTAAACACAGCTGAAAGGAGTTGGAGACTGAAGAGCACTTTGACATCAGACATAAGGATGCAGAGTTTGGAGTTTCTCAGCTGTTTTCCTGTCTTGCTTGGGCCAGTATTTCCACACTATGCTTCCTTTCTTCCCTTTTGGAATGGTAATGTATATCCTGTGCCGTTTTATGTTGGAAACATAGGATGTGCTTTTTGATTTTGAATTTGCAGGGGATTACAATTAAGAGATTGTCATGAGTCTCGGAAGAGACTTTGAACTTCAGAATTTTAAACAGGCTTGAGATGATAGACTATGGGGAACTTTTGAAGTTGGACTGAATGCTTTTTGCATTATGATGTAACTTCAAGCCTTTGGGGGCCAGGGAATGGAATGTTGTAGGTTTGAATAAAAAAAAATGCCTTCCTAGGCTCATAGGGAGTGGCAGTATTGAGGGTTGTGGCTTTTTGGAGTACATAGGGCCTTGTTGGAGGAAGTGTGTCCCTGGGGATGGGCTTTGGAGATTCAGAAGCACAAGCCAGGCCCAATGTCTCTCTCTCTTCCTGCTCATCTTGATGTAGAACTCTCACCTACCTTTCCCCTTGCCACTACCCTTACCCACATGATGATAATGGACTAAACTTCTGAACTGTAAACCAGCACCAACATATTTTTCCTTCATAAGAATTGCTGTCATCACAGTATCTCCACAGCAATAAAACCCTAACCAAGGCAGCATTCTTGTCAAGGCCCCACAGTAACTTTGCTAACTCCCTTGGTTACTTTGTGCTTATGTGACGACTTACAGACTGAAGAGTTTATCGGGGCCTCACAGTTCCTACTCTTCATATCACACAACAAGGCTGTCTCTCCTCATTTTCCCCAGACAGTTACACTGACTGGGGCACAAGTATCCAAATGTATGAGCCTTTAGGGAGTATTCTCATTCAAACCACCATAGTAACAGATTCTCCATAAATACTGTGGCAATTTTGAGTGTCCAGAATTCCAACATGATCCTCTATAAGCAAATATCTTGTAAACTCTCCTTCTGCAGGCCCTGTTATTTGCATACTGATGTGTCTATGGATCTTTCTAGGTATTCCTTGCTTTCCTTAATTGTAAGATCTCCCTCTGCCTTTCCCCTCCCTCTCCCTCTCTCTACCTCCATATCCTCCCTCCTCCGTGTGTGTGTGTGTGTGTGTGTGTGTGTGTGTGTCCTATTGACCTAGAGAATAGCATTAACTGCTGATCCTTAGCTTGGGGTCAGCTCCTCCTGAGTACACCCTACCTCTTGTTTCCAGGAGTTGATCGTACTCAGCATGGCCTGACTGTGACACAATATTCTTCCCAGGGCATGATAAGTGTTGTAAATCCAGGGACCCTGACCAAAATGATTCCTTTGCCTCTCAAGAACCTTGTATAATAGGCATGTAATACAAATGAAAATGAATATAATGAAGACAAATTAAAAAGCAGAGAGTGTCCAGCATAAGATGATTGGAGAAAGGGATAGAGCTGGGAGAAGTTGGGGAAGAAGGGATGACCATAATCCAAATACATTGCATGCAGTTCATAAGGAACTAGGAATCATTGAGAAACTGAAAGTCAAGAAGTATTGAAGAAAGTCAAAGAGAGAGGAAGACTCATCTGCTGTGGAAAAATAAACAGTGTGTATACTTCTGCACCCACCGTGGCATCAGGTGTGTAGCAAGCTACATTCTACATCCTCAAATCTTGCAGCTCAGCAACACTGCTCTACATAGCTGCTTCTGAGCTGGTCAAGGTTCTTACAACATTCCTGTCTCCTAAGTCATCAGATGAGTCAAGGAGGGGGCCTTTGTCTTTATTCCTGCTGACATCATATCAGCCAAGTAAAGATTTCTATCCCTGAAACTCACACTTAAAATTAGATCATTACCAAGAAGAAATTTGCCTCCATTTGGGTGCTGAATGTAATGATGTATGTTACGGTTTTGATTTAAATGTCCCTGACAGGCTCATGCTTTGAACTCTTCATCTCAAGCTGGCTGTTTCTTTGGACATAGCAATGTAAAAGTAACTAACACAGTCTTCCACGCTGTCTGCAGGCTAAGAAGGTGTTCAGCTGCCTCTGTCCATCCTCCATGTCTGCAGGGTGAGATTCACAACCTCCTGACTTTTAAACCCAAGTAAAGGCAATACTACAATAACTACACAATTAAAATACGTGTCCATATGGCTGGAGAGAGGGCTGAGTCAGCAAAGTGCCTGCTATGCATGAGGTCATGGGTCAAAATCCTCTAAAATCCACATTAAAGCCAGACATGGCAGCCCACATCTGCAACGCAAAGGTGGCTGGGGAGAGGCAGGCAAGGGGATCCCTAGATCTCATTAGCTAGCTAATCTACCAGGGTCCATATTGCCCCCTGCCTTTAAAGGCTCCGTTCCTTGGGAACTCCACAGGATCCCTGTAAGTCGTGCTTTAATCTTCCTTTTTCTGTGTTTTTGTGCCAGAGAGTTGAAACCCTTCTAATCTCAATATCATTATCCTATCCACAGTCTGACAGACATAAGTCCTCAATGAAACTGGGACGTTTTCTGGAATCTCTCAAGCATTCAGCCGTCTCTTGCATTTCATCTACCCTCTCTGCTGAACCACACACATACAACTATAGGCTTTTGTTTGGCTAGAAACACAATTTTCTAAACAAGTTCTATTCAGTGATGTAAAGTGGACATGTTATCTAAAGGAATGATAGAGGAAGGATAGATGGAATGGAGGAAGGCGTACACACAGCCAATCATTGAAGTCAAACACATTTCTTTTAGAGAGGACAGTGCCACTGTCACACGTGCACATGAAGAGATGCGTGCACAAGCTTAAAGCATTCTAATCTCAGCCCCCATAGATTTAATTCTTGAAGGAAGAATGAAGCTTCAGAGTCAAACTTGCCATGGCTGAATAGATGGGAGGCTGTATCACTTCAGGGAGGAGGCCTTCTGGGCTCAGCTGAGCATTTCCAGGCTGCCTTATCTCTGCCCTGAAAAACCATATTACGGAATTCATTGAAGTGAATTATGAGATAAGCTTTGTTCAGGTATCTCTAATGTCCTGTGAACACCATGTCCACAAATCTTTCCTGCCTCTTCCCTCCAGTATAGATGCCTTTCTGCCTGAGCTTGGGAGGGTACAGGGTGGGAATGAGCACCTTCCATTTCAGGCTACTGTGAGAGGTCAGATGACAGGTTGGTGGGACTGATGTGATTTCAGTATTAGGTGTTCACGTCCTTAGGGAGTCTAAGTGATGGAGTTTCCTCCTTTTCTGAGTCTTGCGTTATTCTATGTCTGATAAGTTCTTAGGCCTGTTTTCCTGATATGATTTTAATAAACCTTCCCTACAGTCTTAAAATCCTGAAATTTTCCTTCAGTCATTTTTCAGTCTGTGCTGTATGAAAGTCTGGACTGCATATATCTGCAGTCCAGATATATGGTAGCATCCACATGTTCAGCTAGGCATCTTCTATTCTCAAAATGAAATTAAAAGCTGCTTGCAAATTGGAGACTCTCAAATTCTTGAGAAATCACTGCTTTACACATTACATAATTACTCACACCAGAGTGTATTCTGATCTCAACACACCAGCATAATAATTTTCCCTTCCATAAAGTTAAATGACTTTGGGGGCTGGAGAGATGTATCTGTAATTAAGAGCATTACTGCTTTGGCAGAAGACCTGAGCTCAATTCCCAACACCCATGTCAGGTAGCTCACAAACACCCCTAACTCTAGCTTCAGAGAATATAAAACCTCTGGCCTCTGTGCCCACTTGTGTTCATGTGCCCTTGCCCTCCACAGACATAGGCACACAATACACATACTTAAAAATAAAACCTTTTAAATTCTATTTTTGACATTCATTTCTCTTTGGAGTAATAGGCTGCTTCTAAAATACATGTTGACTCAGACATCACTGTGGGAGATGTATAGGTCTTGTCAGAATGACCCATGAATCCCATAGTGCCTTTCGACGCTTCAGTTGCAGCTGAGAATGCTTCAGTTCCCTTTCCCTTCACGGGTTCAGTGAAAACAGGCTTTAAACGTGTCTGTCAAGAGCAGCTAAACTGCCATTCACTCCCTACTATAAAACTAATGCAAATGTATGAGAAAAACACAGCCATGAAACAGCCCAAAAAAAATCACCTTTCTTGCCAAATGAATTGAGCACCACGACAACCTTCCTAGGACACCCATTCCTATCGATTCAAGAATGTCTGTTTGACTTACAGCATTCCCTGTCCTATGTTGTTTGTGCTCAACAACAATCAGGGAGCAACTGACAGGCCACAAGTGAATGCACCATCCGGGTAGATTTTGTTCTTGCTCTGCCGTGCTTGTCCTGACCTGCTGGAAAAGGAATAAGAACAGAGAAGGAATGCGACTTCAGAGAGGATCTGCGGAACACAATGGGCTAGCTCCAAAATCAGGAGTTTCCAGTGACGGTGACAGCATAAGGAGAGAGTGGAGCCAGCTATGTGGTTCTCAATATGGTAACGTAAGGCTGGAGCACATCACTGCTCTCTTCTCTGTGCTCCTATAAAATCTCTCCATCTGCTGCAAGTCAAATCAGCCAACAGGAGGCACTAGCAAAGACGATGAATAAAAGCAACACTCTGCCCTTCCTATTTTACATCATTTGTTTGATGTGATTTCTTGAGAAAACATCTCAATATACAGTCCTGGTTGGTGTAGAACTTATTGCATGGGCAGGGTTGGCTTTGAACTTTGAGAAATCCACTTGATCTTCTGTATGCCGAGTGGTGGTATTAAAAGTCTCTGTTACCATACCTGTCATATTTTATGAATCTTTTGAATCGATGTCAATAATTTTGGGTAGTAATATTTTGCCAATGTGTTATGATAATGTTTTCTATTCTATAGGAAAAAGCATGGAAATCTGCTCACACCAGCATCCCTCACTACCCTACTAGCAAAACAATTCAGCAATTACATTTATAATGCAGAGATTTGCATCCGATTTACTTGTGAAGTTGCATCAAAATTTTAATTTCATATTTAAAATAAATCATTAAAAACTAATTTATAAGGAAATTTATATATGGTTATGCAAAAGCATGGCATAGGGGTAATTTAAAGTCATATTTCTAGATGCTGGACTGCCTATAATTAAATGCTAAACACCTTTGTTTAACTGTGTGTAAATAATTTTTATTTCAGACAGAAATATTAAATGTGCCTAGCTGCACTACATATACTATTAACAATTTTATGAATTCTTAATATAAAAGGAGAGAGAAATTCATATCTCTTACAACCTCATTATTTCTTAGAAACTAAGTTTGGGTTAATTGTTCCTAATTTGCATGGATATCATAGTGATACTTGCAAGGAAAGAAAAGTGAATGGAGGCCGTAGTTTTAATTTTTAGAATGTATTTCAAATCTGAATGATATTTCCAAGCTAAAATTATCACTCTCATTTGTACTTTATAAAAATAATTTAGGCTGCTTACTGCTTTTATTTTCATTAGGAACACAGAAAACTTAACTTACAATACACTACCTTTAAAAGACAAATGCACTAGATAAAGTTCAGTGTCCGTTACAGTCCATCCTCACAACGCAGCCTATCTTCAGCAGGCTACAGTCTGCTCTGAGACAATCTGCTGTCTTTGGTACTAAATGGAGAGATGTTGCCAGAGGAGCCTGCTCTGCAGGCTCTGGAGGGAGCCTCTTAGTGGTGCCACTGGCAAATCTTGGAGAAGGGCTGGTACAGGTCATGGGCTGGTACTGTGTTGGGAGGCAGGGACCCTAGTACAGAGGAGTCTGGCTGATCCCTGGACCTGCCCTGGCCTGTTTTGGGGCCTGTCCCTTGACTTCAGCTCCTCCTGTGTTCTACTGTAATCCTAAATGTTCTGACAGGGGACCAGCACCCACATGCATGACGATAGAGAAAGAGAGGAGTGATGAGAGAAGACCGTGTAGACCCAGGAAACAGTTTGCAGGACCAGCCCAGGCTGCCCTGCTTCCCTCCTTCAGACTCCTTCCCAAGCCTTGCCTCATAAGGTTATGAGGTTCCCAGGTAACCTTTAAGCCATGCAGACCCCTGGTGGTGGCTTTCTGAACATGCAGGGATCTTCATTCCATACCAACCTTTGAGCGGAAGTCTCCTTCCCAAGCAGAGTTTGATTCTTGGCTAACCAGTGTTTGAATCCTCTAAGCTCTGATTTGCACCCAATGTACTTTATTTCTTTTTGTACTTTATATTATTTTCTAACACCTTAAAAGTCAAATTCCAATCTAATTTAAAGATCTTTACATATTGGTATTTCTATTTTTATCACGTTTATTGTACTTCCTAATAGAAGTATTAGATTTAAAGGTGTCAATATTTTAAAGGTTCTTAGAATATGATTATATTTGCTTTTTAATTGTCTAAAGGTATCTTTACCATGACTGTATAACACACATATGGGGAATATTTTACTACACTTATGTATTTGATTCTAAAACACTATTATAAATTTTGTTTTACAGTTTTTTTTCACAGAATTCACATTTAATAGATACTTTTAATAAAAAGGAAAGAAAAAAAAGAATTAACAGGCTGGTTTCTGTGACTGCTATAAGATGGTCTGCCCATTACCAATAGTGGAAGAAAGGCTAACCACCCCCAGCCCTGTAGGAAAGGCTTATCTGGAATCATACCACATCATGTGTTTAAGCATGAGGAGAGTACAAATTTCTTCTGGCTGCTCAGTGCTGCCTGGCAGAAAACTGGTCCAGTGCTCACTTCTGCTTTGAGAAATACTCTTTGCTCTTATTGATGTCAGGCTAGATGGTATCACGGCCAGGTTTCCAGCCAGCTGGGCACACTTCCCCATGTTTGTCAGTGAACTGGAAGGCCTGGAGTAGTCTCAGAATCTCATCCACAGAGAGGCCAACAGGATGATCATTTATTGTTATCTGGCGAAGGATACCTTTATCATCAATAAAAAAGAGGCCCCTGAAAGAGATACCTTCATCAGCCTTTAAGACTCCATCATCCTGAGCAATGGTGCGCTTGGGATCTGATACCAAGGGAATGTTCATGGGTCCCAATCCTCCTCGTTTCTTGGGTGTGTTAATCCATGCCACATGACAGAAGTGAGAATCCACAGAAGCTCCAATCACTTGGCAGATGAGTTTCTTAATTCTCCTGCTCTATCACTGAAAGCAATGATCTTCGTGGGACATAAAAAAGTAAAGTCAAGAGGGTAAAAAAGAGAGTACAACATATTTTCCTTTGTATTCACTTAGGCTGATATCTTTGAATTGTCCATCTGGCATAACAGCCGTGGCTTTGAAGTTGGGAGCAGGATGCCCAATTTTCGCATTTCCTGAAGAAATCTTGCTATCAGCAGGGTCGAGCTACAGGTCTCACAAACAGAACCAACAGTGAGAACGCAGGAAGACATCGCCCTGTTTTACAGTTTTTAATGTTGGTGAAATGCCTTTGTTTTCATTCTGTTTGTAAATGTATCCACTGGTACTGAGCACCTTAGGGCTATTAGTGGGGCAGAATTTCCATGTATGTGAGACCCAGGGAAGCAAGACAACAGGGAACCTAAGATCGCCCAAAGGCTTCAAGGCAGGAGAGCTGCGAGGGGTGTTAGGGAGCCAAAAAAGATGTATGCTAATGCTTGGCTCTGTGAATTCACTTTGTGAGTGATAGAGGGTGTTTTAATCTCCTGAGGTAGGTAGAACCTATTTTAATGGTAATCTATCCCAAGTTGACTTTTCAAAGGCTAAAGACCACATAGCCTGGGAACTCTGTAACCTGAAGCGATATTGATTAGGATGCATAAATTTTCCTGGGGCTGTGACTTATTAGGAAACCCTAAACAGCGTTCCTAACTATGACTGGTCTGCATTTCCCCATTTGCTCCTTTGTGGGTTGTCAGTTCAGGATCTTTAGATTTTATTTTGTGTTTTTCTGTCAGCCTTGGTGATTTGTGCTTTCCATTGGTCTGTCTCACAACATCTGGCTACTGCTCTGCTCTGTGTCCTTTGGTCACTCAGTACACCTAGAAAACCCCAGACTCTGATGACACTTCCAGTGTCCACTCCATACTGCTTTACAGTGTCTAGACCTTTGAGATTCCATATTTCATCATCAATATTGTATTGTCTTTGTTCTATGTACAGCATAGAGTTGTCACTGAATGACACAGAAATGAAAGAAGCTGTATAAATCGAGCTTGTACTAGCAGCTACAGATTGGAGAAGTCAAATCTCTTTAACTACAACTTGAACCTGATTTGAACTATTGATAGTCAGACAGAAAGAAGGTAGAATAATTCCATGGAAATTGTGTATGTCCTATTGATGCAGGTACAACTTCAAATAGTTAAATTAATGCTATAAAGGACTTACAGATAATGTTGCTTAGGAAATATTAAGCTATACAAAGGAGAATTTAGTTAAAGGGATGCTGCCTCCCATATGACTGGAAGAGAAATAGTATAGCAATCAGACTTGTTAGAAACTGTAGGGAAAGTATTATACCGTAGTTGAAGTTTGGGGTTGCTGAGAAATCGTTTCTGTTAATGCTTGTTCACCAAGATGGACTTCCACTTAGGCTCCACTCCGACAACAAAAGGAGGCGAGCCATTTGGTCCATCCTTCTATCAGAGAACCCAGACAGCTCAAGGGACAGCACAGGGTCACAGACGTCATTAAGTCAAGCTTTGCCATTAAATTCTCTGTACTCTTATCAGGAAAAGCATAATTCTACCAGGTGGAAAAGATAGACCTAGGTAATAACTATTCAAACACACACACACACACACACACACACACACACACACACACACACACACACAACCAACCAACTGACCAACAAACAAACAAAAAGCCACTGGTGTGCTTCAAAAATAACTCTGGCTACGTGTTTTCCTTATAAAACTCCCATCTTGCCAAGTGCCCAGACTTGTAGTCTCCTGCCTCTGTTTAAATTGTCAAATGCAACCTGGGACTCAGACATAAAGGAAGATTTATAAATGACATCCTATGTGAAGTGGATAATGTTAAGGTCTATATAAGATGGTAAGATTTTCTATTTGAGGCTGGCTCCTTTCTGTGCATTAGCCCAAACCAGTCACATGCTATCATTAAAGAATTCATTTTTCCTTTATTAATCTCTAAACTGGCAGAATGATTTCTCAGTGCAAAGTCATATTAATTCTGCAACGCTACCAGCCCCTTAGCTCTAACAAGTGAGCATACTGCTTCTTTCAAGAAGTACATTCTGACTCTACGACACCTATGCACAGATTCTCCCCCACTCCCCGTTTGTGTGTGTTTTAATGAAAAATGCTTGACAGTAAAACCCTTCCAGACAGCATAGCAAATTTCCAAGACCTATTGATGATTTGTGGAATAAAGGAAATGTCACACTGCTTTTTGGCAGAAACAATACATATACGAGTACTGGCTTGTGTCAGGGTGGAAACAATGCCTGGTTTCCTGGGAGAACTGTGTGTGAAGACCTGCCTATCCCAATAGTGACACCCAAACATTTCAGATGTTCCAGTTGATGTTCATCAGATTGATGGTCACTATTAATTTGAGAAGATGTCTTAGTTAGGGTTTTATTGTTGTTTAAGAGGCACCGTGACCTCAGCAACTCTTATAAAGGAAAACATTTACTTGGGGCTTGCTTACAGTTCTCAGGTTTAGTCCCCATTGTCACCATGAGGGGAAGCATGGTGGACATGTGTGCAGGTAAACATGATGTTAGAGAGGAGCTGAAAGATCTAAATCTTAATTTGGCAGGCAACAGGAAGAAAGAGTAAGACACTGGACCTGGCTTGAGTTTCTCAAACCTCAAAGCCCATTCCCAGTGGCACACTTCCTCCAACAAGACCACACCTACTCCAACAAGGCCACACCTCCTAATATTGCCAGTCCCTATGAGCCTGTGAAGGCCATTTTCAAACCATTACACCAGATTTAGAAATCACCTGGGAGTTAGTATTCTCCTAGGTGTCTCAGTGAGGGTGCTTCTACCGACAGACAGGTTTAACGATAGAGAGAAAATTCTCCCTGAACATGAGTAAAGGAGAAAGAAAGCTGAGCCCCACATTTCCTTTCCTGGTTTATGATCCATCCAGATGTGACCAAGCACCTGCTCCCTCAGCCATGAGATGCTCCTGGACATTGTTTCTCCCCCCACTAAGGACCCTATTCCCTGAATGGGAATCTTTCGTCTCCTCTCTAGCATCATGTACACCTGCACACATGTCTGTATGCTTCTCCTCATCGTGACAATGGGGTCTAAACCTTAGAACTGTAAGCCAGCCCCAAGTAAATGTTTTCCATTTAGTTACCAAGGACACAGTGTCTCTTAAACAACAATAAAACCCTTGCCTTCCATTCTATGAATTATGTTTGCAGGCCTCTCATTATTACTTCCTAGTCATACATCTATAAGATGCTTCACAGCATGTTGGTCATATAAACCCAAATAAACACTTCTCCATGGAGTTACTTTTTGTCTACTATTTGGCCACAAAGATAAGTAATACCTTGGGTGTGAGAAGTTGTCAAGGAATTTTTCTCTTGTTTTGAGTTGTACCGTAAAGTTCACTATGGGAGCTGGTGTCCTGTGCTTAACACAGTGGTGGAGAGAGTTCCCAGAGGTCTTTGCTTCATGAAATTTGTATTCACTTCCTGGTTCATGGTGCATGGTAATGCAACAATAAATATTCATTCAACAACAACAACAACAACAAAAATACATTGAGTACAGACATGCTAGCCAGTGTGTTCTGACTGACAGTAAGCTACCAGAAGTTCTGTGAACAAGTTTTGTAGGACAGGAAACTGTTGAGGAAAACTAAACTATTCTAGAAATATTAAAGAAAAGTATTCAACCTATATGCTTAGAGTTTATTGCAAATAAGAACTAAAGTGTTTCCTGTGACCTCAGGAACATACATTTAGAAATCACTTTAATTTACATGGCTGTATTCTGATTTGATTTGCTTCATCAGACACCTCTTCCAATAGTCTGCTCTCTGTTTTCTGTACATCAGCCATTCTGCTTTCTTGCCTCCTAGTTTTTGACCACTGAAAACATTGTTGGTCAAAAAATAGTGAGCTATCAGAGGATTTGTTCGTTCAACAGAGGATTCTTCTGGAACCTGGAAACATTGGGTGCTGATGTCTTTATCCAAGGCAGGGCAGTTCTTGGAACCCACATTACCATGAGGTGGCAGGTTAGAAATGAATCCCACAGTTACCCTCTAATATACAAAGGTGGCATAAAAAAAAAAGAAAGAAAGAGAAAAAAGAAAATATGCACACAATAAATTTTAAAAGTCACGTTTTTAGGAAAACAATTAATTGGAAAATAACTGGAGTATTTTTAATGGAAAAAGTAAATTAAATTTGATTATTTTGAATTAATTTATTCCATATCATATTTTACTTAGTCACATCCAAAAGCATTAGCAGGTATAAAAACTTATTTCCCTTGAAGTTACATTAAAGTGCTGTTTTTTATACGAATTTGTTGTTTGTATTTTACATTTCCATTTGCCAATCAGGCTGCTGGATTTTATTTCCATTAAATGAGATTAGAGGAAAAATTGTAGAACAGCAGAAATTACTGGAATTAATGAATTAGGAATCAGGTCCTGAACCCTTGCCACAATCCTATCTGCTCAAATTTTGGAAAGTCATATGTGGCAGGAACTAGCATCTTAATGCTCAGTGCCCTGGTCTGGGACTCACTGTATTTCTGATAAAGACAAGAAGCCAGATATGAGTATTGTTTGAATTTTGTTCAAGCACAAATTGCCATAAGAAATAAATCTTGCCTTTTAAAAGCTTTGTAGAAAATTCTATTTTGATTTTTTTTATTCTAAGCAAATCTGAGACTACTGTAATAAAAACAGCTAGCATTTAATGAGCCTTCACTGCATTGAGACCACCGACAAACTATATTCTCAAGAACAAGTATAGTCTCTGTGAGGAGCTAAGAGGTTCAACGTGTGATCCTGGCAGGCCCATCTCCCTTGTGCCCTTCTCCCCTCAGGGTTCCCAAAACTCCATTTTCCTTCTAATATGAACACTTGCCTTGGCTCTTTCTTTCCTTCCATTCTTTGACTTGGACTTGTCGGCCTCTCATTATTACTTCCTAGTCACACATCTGTCAGATGCCTCACAGCATGTTGGTCATAGCCTGTATCATAGTGGAGCTGTCTCCCGGGTACCACACACCACAGACAGTGAGTGTCCCCAAGCTTCACAGGTTCACAGCTGGCAGGACTGGGAAATTAACACTAAAAGGAGGCCCTGTTTAAATGCGGTGGCTTGCTTGTTAAACTCTGAGTGCGTGCATTCTTTAAAATCCTGACAAGACTGCCCCAGAAGGACAGGGTCATGGATTACAGGTTTTTCCTTTGAGAAGTAGCTCTTGGGACCTGCAGTGGGGCAAGCCCCAGGGAGAGCGAATAGGCAGCCTGCCATAGCTATGTCCCTGTGGTGAATAGTTTATTTCCCAATGTGATTGCTAGTCACTGCTGTTTCCCATTTCCCTCTTTCCCCCGATGAACATTCATTTCTTTTACCCTGCCCAGTAGACTTCCAGAAAGCATGCATGAGCGTTCCTTCTAAGATCACCTCCTTCCTCACTGGCTGTCCATGCTCAGACCCCCAGGAACCACCGATGCCAAATTCGGGGCTGGTGTATTTTCAGCTTCTTTGCCCAGCCTAACTACTTCATCCAATATGGACCTCCTTGTTCTTCATGAGCATGTGAATTGTGTTATGAGGTGAAAGCTTAGATGTGTATTGCGTTTGCATTCTTGGTTACTAAAAGCTATAATAAGTAAATAAGTAAACGTTGAATGAATGCGTGCTCAGATTAGTCTCAGCCTTGAGCAGCTTCATCTTGAAACTAGAATTATTGCATGGAGAAGTGTATGGGGTAGTATGGGAGAAGGTTTGTGTGTGTGTGTGTGTGTGTGTGTGTGTGTGTGTGTGTGTGTGTGTATGTGTGTATGTGCACGTGTATACCACACCATGTAAGACAATGTACAAGAAAGCCTTTGATGGAAGGATTCTTCATAATAACTGCAGATGCTCTGCCCATAGGTGGCATCGTAGAGGTAATGTCTGCTTTTAACTATACATGCAGACATCCTCTGCAGGGCAGTGTGGAAGTGTGAACTGGGATATGACTTCACCATAGAGGACCTACAAGTGTGACTCTGGAAAGAGCACATTCCGTTCTATCATTAAACCTTACTAGAAGCACTGTCCTCAGTAAGGTCTTATCCCTGCCATCTTCTCCCCAAAGTGCACGATCCCACTGGCTGCATGAAAAGAAAAATCAGAAAAATCTAGTTTAGAGACAATACAAACCAGCAGTGTGTCCTCTAAACTTAAAGAGACATATTTATCTGCTTTCCATAGCTACATAATACCATAGACAAATAAATTAAAAAGAAAAGTTAATTTGTGGTCAAATTTCCAAAGGCCTAAGGTTAAAGGTGGTACCTGGTGATGAGTTTTTTTGGTGGAAGAACCATGAGATAGTGAGGGCACCCACCTGATGTAGACTGGCAGCATGTGCACAGGCATATGCGATCTCCTCTTCACAAAGACACATGGGGCTTCCCTCACAATCCTAATTCTCTCCAATGTCTCCGCCTCTAAACTCGGGAGCCAGATTACATTACAAACCTTTGCGTACCTCAAACCAGGGATGAAATCTCAGCCCTCCAAACCTCAGGGGATGAGCACATTGTATACAAACCACAACAGCTCTGACTGAAAACGAGAGAAGCCTGAGAGGAGAGAGGACTCCTGTCCTCTGACGCTCTGGGCACGGTGTTGCATCCCAACAGCACATTAGGGGGAATTAAAGGAATCTGACATAGTCTGCTCTTCAGTTCACAGCAATCTCAATGCTAATTCACTAACGCAGTGTTGTGTGTCCTGTGTATCAGTATTACCAGCAATGTTAGCAACTGGGTGTGAGGCCTGTGTGAACTCACCCCTCTTTTCTCTGTTGCTTTTCTGCAAATCTGAAACCAATGTACAAGGGAAGCTGGACAGTGGTGGTACACGCTTTTAGTCCCAGCACTTGGGAGGCAGAGGCAGGCAGATCTCCTGTGAGTTTGAGACCAGCCTAATCTACAGAGACAATTCCAGGACATTCAGGACTGTTACACAGAGAAACTTTGTCTTCAAAAACAAACAAACAAACAAACAAACATTAGAAAATGTTCATTCTTAAAGATGTTTCATAACATGAAAGATTTTAGAGATATAAATTATTATAGAGCCCACTGGAAATTATAAGTCTCCCTTGTTTGTTTTGCTCTAACGTTATAAACCAGGTAGATTCTTTCCTAAGGCATGTCATTCTAACAGGCCAGGAGAATTTGATTTTACTGTTATTTTTTTCCTGTCCCCAGAGGCTGACAAGGGAAAGAGATGAATTAAAACTCTCAGTTATCTGCAAATTTCCATATATCACCATGCAATAAAAACATCAGCAAAAAATTAAGGATTGTAATTTAGTCTAGCTTTATTACTAATGCATGAGAAATGCATTTAAGCAATTTAAATTAATAGCACGCACGCTACAGCAATGAAGCTGTTGCTTGTTTCCAAGTCAAATGTTCATGTTATAATGGAACTGTGGGGTTTTTAAAATCTCAGTGGTCTACAGAAAGACTAACTACATGTGCTTTGCCCAGCCAATGAACTCATCCTGTGGCCCAGGGTTTTCTCCTCCTTACACTCATTTTCCCCCTTCTGGTTATGATTTATATGAGATTTTTACTCTTATACTTCACCGTTGGGTTGAAATGTCATAGGTTCCCTGCTGTAAAACACATTTCTTTTGCAGGTGTATAAGTCAAACAGGAAAAATAATTTCCCAGAAATTATACCTTGAGCACATATGCATGGGCCTGTGTCCTCCTGCACGGGCTCATGTGGGTCTTCAGCTCACCCTTCAGTTGTCAACACAACACTTCAGTCTCAAACCCATCTGTGAGGTCATCTGAGGACTCCTGCAAAGGACAGTACTGCCACACGTAGAGTTTCAATGGTGCCAATGGGTTTTATCTGTGACTCAGGAATCAGCAGCATCTACTCATCAGAACATTGCTGTATGGGAACTTGAGATGGCAAAAGCAGCAGTGTAGCGGTGGAACGGGCCCTGTCTTAGCTCCTTTAAGCTACTATGCTAAACGCTATACATAGGCCACTTTATAAAAAGCAGAAACACATTTCTCAGAGTTTAGAAGACCAGGGGCAAGATGGCCATGGGTAGGATATCAGTTAAGGACTGCTGTCTGCTTTCAAGATGGTGTTTTGGTGCTTTGCCCTCACATGACTTAAAATACCTAAACATGCTAAGGGCTAGCCTCGAGCTTTTTCTGGAAGGGGCAATGCCATTGTGCTCTAATTAGGCCTCGCCTTCTGTATTGATCATCCTTTTGTTGTTATTAACAAAATATGAAACATTCAAGGAGGAAGACTTGTTTGTCTCACAGATGACAGGGTGTCTAGGCCTGTGGTAAGGCAGAAAGAATATCAGGGTGGGTGCCATATGACATGATAAATGTGTTTACCTCATGGTGGCCAGGAAGCAGAAATGCAGAGAGGAAGGGATCAGGTACAAAATATCATCCTCCATGCATGACCCCAGGGACCCACTTCCTCCAATTGGTTCTGCTTTCCTAACAGGTTTTCTCCACCTGCTGGGTATCAATCCTTAAACAACTGAGCTTTTGCAGTTACCCAGATCCAGACAAGACTGGCATAATTGTATTATGATTAAGGTTTACTATCTAAGTTTTGGGGGACCCATTCAGACTCTAACCAATGATAACAGACTCTTTCCCATCTTTTCTCTTATATGGGAGACGTGTGTGTGTGTGGGATTTCCTTACTCTGCCTTTTCATGGGAGCTGGGCCTTCTGATAGGCTTCTGTGAATTTCTCTGCTATATTTTCCTCAAACCAAAATGTTGGGTCCTAACATACAGTGGGCTAGAGTGAGGCAGGCGAAACCATGTGTGCTCCGTCCTCAGCAATGGAGTGAGGTTGCTTACAGAAGAGTGAAGGGTGAAGTTCTTCCCTTTTCTCAAACAGATGCAAAATAGAACTAGTTTTGCTACATGAGTTCTAGAAACACTTGCATGGTTCCAAGACCACCACAGTCTGCATCTCCCCTCCTGCTTGCCCATAGTGTCCTGCCTTCACTGAGCCCTCCTTTGTCTCTGCCTGGGATGCTCTCCTGGATCCCTGTAATATTCAATATTCCAGAGAGACTGAAATCTGTACGTGTTTTTGCAGACCACTGCTGAGGGCCATCCGTCTCACCTGCGTGCAGCCTGAGCAGCCAGCAGCGGAAGTCAGCTGAAGTAGCAAAGAGAAGGATGCAGAAGCACGGCAGGTTCTATCAGAGTGAAACCTCTGCTGTGCTCTGACGCCTGCTAACACTTGATACACAGATAAGAGGGCGAGGACAATGGCAAACTTTCACTTGTTCCTAACACCGCAATCCTCCAGTTCGCACAAGTGACACTTCCTACAGAAAGCATATCATGTCCTTTCTTCTAGAATGTAATTTCAATCTAGCTCCCCGCCCAGGCAGTGCCGATGTTTCCTGGTAAAGCATTGAATAAGGGCATCATGAAAAGAAATGTCTGAGTCAGAAATGAGTAGCTTTAAAGGCTGCCAAATCCCCACTGAGTGGAAGGACCAGAGCTCAGTGCTTCACTGTGGAAGAAAAATGTAACAACTATTCTGCTCTCCTTGTGTACAGCACGTCTTCCCCACACCAAAATCAGTATCCCAGACTCTGCTGCCCATAATCCAATTCGCCCACAAAGCCTGCAAGAAATTGAAGCATCCCCCAGAAACCTCCCACACGCTCTGTCCAGGCTTTAAGTGGAAAGAGGTTCCTGTTTAGCCATCTTCTTCCAGTGCCGAGGATGGGGTTCTACGGAGAGTGTCTTGTTTGTAAATGGTAACAAATGTCGTCATCATGCATTCTCTATAAACAATTGGTGAACTCTGCAGAATGCACAGGTGTATAATGCCTGTATCTGGTCAACTGCAGCGTGGCGTGCTCCCAGAATTCCTCCTTTGCTTCCTCCATCTCCCTCTTCTTCCTTCACACGTGTTTTTGGTTTCCCTTTCTTTCCCGTGGACGATGGGTCAAATGTTTGTACAGAAGAAGGGGATATCAAGAATAAAATGCACACAACCAAATGCAGTGCTCTGATCTGTCCACAAGTATGTCAAGCCTCCTACATCACCCATTCCAGAAACAAGTCTCTAGAAGGGAACTGGGATCATCTGTGGCACTGCTGAAAAAATTCACATCTCCATATCCTCAGTTTAGAAGTAGCATTCTTCTCGCAGGCTGCCTTTCAGTCCAGGGAACAAGTTTACTCTAGTTTGACCTCTATGCAAGTATCTACCTGCCGTTGTAGGTAACAATGTGACCCATGTCCTGCCAGAGCAGGTATTTGAACACTAAGAGGAAGAAAAGATGGGCCAACCAGTCCAGTCCAGTGTAGGAGCACTCACCTCTGGCAGGGGTGAGTTATGCAAAGGAAGGTGATCCACAAAATGGCAATGGTTCTTCCTATGCAGTCCTCTCAGAAGCAATGCTAATGTGAGATTATCAGGTTCAGGACAAGGTCCATGGTGGCGTGATGGTATGTAGGGACTCAGCAGAGATCAGCAAGTGAAATCTTGTCACTGTGATATGAGGTGAATAATCACAATGAGATGAATAAGCAGGTATCTCTTTAATTAGACCATTATAAATGCTGCTTCCTGGTGTTGGGCAAGATCATCTCCATATTAAATCTGTGCAGCTGTGAGAATCCACAGGAGCCAACATCTCCCTCCTGGAAGGGGGTCTCATGAGTTGTCTCAGGAGATGCTAATGAGATCCTCAACAGGCCTTACCATTTCTGTGGGTTATAGAGAAGTAAATGATTGCTTGGAGGTGGTATTCCCATATGCTGTAGATGCCTGAGAAGCATCCATACTTCTACATGTCATTCTGAAAGAACTCACTGGATCACCAAGCTGGACTTGGATAGAAACCTTACTCTGATCTCTCTGTTCTCTCTATATCTGAGATGATAAGACATTTCTTTATCTCACCCCAGGAAAAATTGTCAAACAACCATCCATTCCCTTAAATAGTTTGAAAATGTGTAGCCGCCATGTCTATAAACAAGGCCTGACAAAAGTGTATCTTCTGAATACTAGCGTATTTTTAGATGACTGTACAAAATTGCTTTTATTGCAATACTCTAGAGGGAGGGAAGGGGACACAATGCCTTCGTGTGTTAAACAGTCACAGCCCTTTTCCGAGGTAGCCTCTCTGTGTGTGCATTTCTGGCCCTTCTGTTCTTTTGATACTCAACTGGTCTTCTCACATCTGCATGCTCTGTGTTCTCACTCATCACCTGTGCAAACACATCATTGGATGCTGGCAGTGCCACAGTTTCAGGATAGCACTCCTCTTCCTAAGCAGCCTTGTTCCAACAATACCTAGGCTGACCCTTAGCCTGGGTGTAACCTTAGCTTGTCACTACATGCTTTCCCACTTGGGCATATGTTGAGTTTTAACTGCTTGGTGTGCTGGTTGACTTTCGAAGCTACTTTTTATTTTACTTTCTAGTGAAGGACTCAAGGGTGCAATACAGAGGATGCCCTGGAGTTGGGGTATCAAGATACTGGAGCACAATAGGGTTAGGCTTCCCAAACCACCCAAGACTGGCACCTCAGGGGATCCTGAGCCAGTCCAAGGCCCCGGAGGTTACCCATGAAAATCATGTCGAGATCTGTTTACTTCCCTGACACTGGATTCTCCAAGACAGTTTCCTGTCTCAGCGAGCAGAGAGTAGTTACTGTTAAGTGAAGGTCGAATATATCTCTCCTGAGGTTTTCATTAAACTCCCAACATAACATGCAGTATCTACAATCCACAATTACACAAAACCAATTTTCTCAGATGCCGGTGTAATTTGAAAAGAAAAATGAGTTCATCTTACTTCATTTTCATGAAAGAAAAATGTTGGTATCAGGTGTGTTATCAACACCTACAGCAGCTACAAGCAAGGCCCACTAGACAGCTTCTCTGAATCAAACAACAACAAGTTCAATCCTATTCCTAAGTGAAGATGAAGAAAATTCACAGGTGGCGAGCTTTTGGCATCCCGTGTTTTTAAGTCAGGGATAGACAAACTGTAATCAGTCACTCTGAAAAGTCTCTCAAGAGTCTGTGTGACTGTGGACAGACCATGGGATTGCCATTGTGATTTTGAAGTCTACGTTTCCATCCTGTTTCCATCTGAACCCAACCAAGCAATACTCAGCGTTAGGAGACAGAGCATCCTTCAGCTCCAGATTTGTGTAATCTGCTTGTTGGGAGGTTCAGATAGCATCGTGAGAATGATGTTGACCAGAGCAGGTTCCCCATAATAGTGATAGTCTATTCACAATCTCTCCTCTCTTCATCCCCTCTCCTTTACACCCCATAAATAATCTCCCACTCCAACAAAGACAGATGGATATTTGGCAACTTATAAGCCAATATGAAGTCTGTCTCTGTAAATTATAATGGCTAAGTCATCCATGAATCAGAAAGACTCAGCTCAGAGCTACTTGTGGAAGTCAGATGATGTTAACAGGAGACCTGACTAATATCTAGACCCCGTTTCCAAAAACCCAGCTAGAGAGTCAGACCCTCACAGAGCAAGGAAATAAACTGAGAAGCCATGCCTTCCCTGTGGGTGGGGAAAGGGGAAGCTTAGTTAGAATTACCATAACCAAAGCAACGTGGGGAGGAAGGGTTATTTGACTTGCATTCCCACATCATTGTTCATCCTTGAAGGAAGTCAGGACAAGAATTCAAACAGAGCAGGAAGCCAGAGGCAAGAGCTGAAGCACAAGCCGTGGAGGAGTGCTGCTACTGGTTTGCACCCCTTGGCTTGTTCAGTCTGCTTTCTTATAGAACCCAGGACCAGCAACCGAGGGATAGCTCCACCCACAGTGGAATGGACCTGCCCACATCCATTATTAATTAAGAAAATGCACTACAGCTTACAGCCATTTATCATGGTGGAGGCATTTTCTCAATGGAGGCTCCCTCCTCTCCAAGAGCTCTAGTTTGTATCAAGTTGACATAAAACTGGCCAGCATACTGCCCCCTCTCTGTGTTGGGTAAGATAAGGAAGCCATGCTTTCTATGAGGGTAGGATACAGGTACTCTCACTGGAATGGAAACAGGTGTTAGAAGCCACATTCTTCTTTTAGATTGGGACAGGCCAGTAAGGTAAAGTGGTAGCCACAGTCCCTGTGAGCAAGGCAGGAATCACTCAACTCAAAGCCCTTTTCTGTATCCAGAGGCCTCAGGAAGACCAGAGTTTTCCAGTGTTTGTTAGAGAAATAAAATACAAAACCCCATTGCTTTTATGTGACATTTTCATCTTTAAAAGAGATCCCAGTTGCCTATCAAAAAAGCTCAAAAGCGCAAAGTGCCATTGGTCCTCAGCTGGCAGGCTTCGCTTTAAGGGCCTCAGCCACTGGAGGGTGTGGTAACAAACACACAGAGGCAGGTAGCTCCTTTGTGTTTTCTTTGGCTCTTTTTTCCCAAATCAGCCTCGAGTACAGCAATTCATTTGGATCATTTGTGTGTCTATATTCAGATGTCAGCACAGGACTGGTCAGAGGCCACTTGCCCCGTGTGAGCTGCAACAGCTGTGCCTGGTGCTGACCATGGTCCTGAGGCGCTACCAACGGGAACCTGGAATCTATTCTACTTTGAAGAATTGCATTGAACACTGACAGCGAAGTCTGCAAACTTAGCCATAAAAAAAGCTTGTTGTGTGCAAGCCACCCACCAGTGAAATACGTCTAATTTTGAGGTGTCTCATTAAATAATTTGTACTCCAGGCTAGAATCCTACTTTAGGAAATAAGGTAAGAAAGATCACTCTACTATGCCCATGTTACGCGGAGAGAAACAAATCTATTTCCTTTATTATGTGGGGAGCCTTTCATCTCCTACTCAGAAATATGACCAGCTGTTCACTGGTATTCTCAGAAGACACTTAGCAAAAATGTTTTCTCAAAGAGAGAATGATTGTAAGCAAGGCTGTGATCAGCTTTTAAGACTGCCACCTCATAGCCAGTTAAATGGCTTGCTGACTTTCTTTGTAAGTGAACAATGCCATTTTTTCCAGTAGCATTCTAAAATTGGCATTTTTGAGGCAGTATGTATTTGAGGGTGAAGTGGTTCAGGCTGTTGCACACAAGATGAGTCTTGCACAACTTTAAAACTGAAAAGTGCATTGTGGTTTCCTTTGAACACATACAAGAGTAACTTTGTCAAGGAAGACAAAGTTACTACTGCTTTGACAGTTGCCATTTTCCCTATGATTGTAGAGACTCTTGTCTCTCCCTCAAGGCTAAAGTAACTAGAACTGATTATAGTGAGGACTATGGGATAATTAGCAGGATCTATAGGGTTCTTCCCCTGGGTCTTTCTATTCCTCCTCAGGCTAGGGAATATTCAAGAGCTCCAAGTCATATGCTTTCCTCTCCTTGGTGCTCTTCATAGGAATATTGATACTGGGTAAGTAGAGTACCAGGCTTCACTCATGGCTTCTCAGAGAACTGCAGCACCTCAGGTAGCCAAACAAAACTGATTGTCTTCATAAGAACACATTAATTGGAAAAGAAAAGGCAGAAATATATTATAGCCTAAGCATTCATCACTTCAGTTCCAGAAAACAGCTAGTTCAGAAGTCCAGAGTTAGCTGTCAGAACTAGCTAGCTGTGTCTTTTGGCTATGTGTCAAGGTTTTGAGTCTGTACTGGTTAAAGGTATGTACCTTGACAATGTGCTGACCTAGGTCACCCATATTGAAGGCCTTTTCTGAAGACAAGAAGTGGGATTGAGAGCACATGACAAAGGCAGGAGGGCCTTTTAGCAAGGCAGTGTGGTGTCACCCAGAAAACTCCTTCTAGTGCACATGAACTGGATCTATTTTGGCTCTGCATCTCAATGGAACCCATCATACACATGGGACGGGATTCCACCCTGCCCCTGGCTACTGTTCTCATAGTCTCACAGCTCTCCTTCATACTTCATAGGCATAGAACTCAAAACTTCCACACTTTAGGCTCACTACTCTCCAAGGGACAGCCCTGAATCCTCAAAGAACTACACTTGTCAGAGAGGACCAAGAAGGACATGAATATATGGCTGTGGGCCAGCACTGTCAATGACCAATGATATTACTTTTTATACAGGTAACCTATTAACTATAGACATTTAGAAATTAAGTTCCCACCATGATTTACAGTCCAAAGTTACAAGAGGTGTTTGAAAGAAGAGATCAAATGAGGCTAGCACACCGCAATGCTACTGTTTACATACTCTCTGTAATGCCTGGGGATAACAATGATGTCTATGCATTCTCCTGAATTCAAGAGTCCTTGGGTCACTGCTCAGTTCTGAGTCACCTCATCTCTGTGAGCCCCACTCTCTCCTTACTGAAGAAGTCCCTGTGAGGATACCAAGTGAGGTTGGATGTTACCTTCAGCATGGTTAGATTGCAGTCCTAGTTTGGAGGTGTGAGGTCTCCATTTTTACATTGCTGTTCTTCTGAACCTGTTGCCCATAGTGAAGGCTGAGACATCCTGGAGATGAAAAGAACAGAAAGAGACTTTTATCCAGTATTTGTAGGTTTCTGTAACCATTATAGAAGAAAGAACTCAGAGAGGAGACACAGTAAGAAATTGGGAGGAAATGTGTCACAGCAGGAAAAGTCAAGCTTAAGAGGAAGTTTGTGTTCTAAAGAGCATTATAATTTAGCTTCTCTTGGGGACTTGATACAAAACTGGGAGCACGGTACAAGATTGCATATGTTAATTTTGCTTAGGAGCAGTTCACAAGGGATATGTAATTTCTTTGTCAAGACTGTGCAAGCTAAAAGATCAGACACAATGTATAAGGTTATAGCTGTTATTTTTTCTTAATTTTTAGTTAGCATACCAAGTTTTGTTATAACATTTTCCACACGTGTCTGGCTTACAGCTTAGCATTATTCTCTCCAGCAATGCATCCTTGTTCCCACAAATATCATTATTTTGCTTTTCTTTGCAGATGAAGCTGTTTTTCTTCCGAAGCAAGGCCCAGCTTGACAGTCTTGATCCCACCTCCAGACACCATGTGGTCGATGGATGGTACATTTCTGATGTTTACAGTAGGCTTTTCTCTCTTTAATCTTCCCTCTGACCCTTCTGCCTGTGGGTCAGTATGAACCACAAATCCCCAAGGCAGATTGATCTGCTCTTTGTCTCCTCCATTCATCTGATGAGCCTGTTCATCAAGCTTCACTGTAGCTCTTAAGTTATACCATACTGATTGTTGCAAGTTTGTTCCTACTTGGTCAAATATTCTTCAGTGAAAAGAAGAAAAGTTAAAAGTCTTTGGCATTAATCAATGAACAGTGATACAACCAGAGCTAGGTTCTGGAGGGGAAATGAGACTTGCACTGAGGTTAGATTATAGGAAGTGGGACAAGGGGTGTGAGCTTTCTCAGGGCTGATAATTCTAAAGATTTGATGTATAGCATTAGTAACATTGCATTGTGCCCTGGAAAAATGCTAAGATTGTGGATTTGGGTTCTTCTTACATACATCAAAAGGTGGCAGCTATACCAATGTGCTTATCTGCAGTCATTTCACTATTTCCACGTGAATGACGTGTGTGTACAGATCACAGCTTTAAATGCATGTGACACAATGAAAGCAATAAAGAGAACCAGACAGAAATATGCAGAGATAAGACAGAGCCAGAGACCAGGGAGAAGGAGAATGGAGAGGCAGGAGTGGGGGGTCTCAGGGTGGGAAGGAAAGGACACATGGAGTCTAATTTACAGAGTTAGAATTGAATTTAACCATTTGTTCTACCAAAATATCTCAAATGCATGCTAGAATAGTTCTTTTTCACCTCCTATCCTCTACTAGAAAGAGCAGCAGCAGCAGCAGCAGCAGCAGCAGCAGCAGCAGCAGCAGCAGCAGCAGCAGCAGCAGGAGCACATTACCACAGCAATGCATTACCAAAGGATCTAAGGATCAATACTGCTTAGCAGTGGATATTAACTGTTTGCCTAGAGAAGTCACACTGGAAAAGTCTCACCAGGACTTACCGAAAGACAAAGGGGCTTCTGGGCAAAGGATCCAGAAACCTAAAAATCTCACTGCCAGCTATGAGAAAGATAGTATGAGTTTCAGTGAGGAGTGAGAGACTAGGGATCCACACAGAGGGGCTGGCCCAAGAGCAGAACATCAGGTGGACCGAGTGGGAACAGGGCCAGATGCTAAGCATGGGCTGCACAAAGTCAGTAAATATTTCCTCAGTTCTCCACACGTTCCTATTTGGAGTCTCCCTACACAGGTAGCCAGATCTCTGAGAACCTCCCATTAAGACTGGCACTGCTCAGCGCCTCTAGCAAACTTAATCCATTTGAACCATCAAGGCAATCCTGGCTGGAGAGAGACAACTGGACCCCGGTGCTTCTCCTGCCCTCTGTTTCCTGCAGCAGTAACATCTGGTCAGGAGGCATCATTTGCCTTCTTCTGAAACCCTCCCATAGAGAACCATTCTCACCTCTCAGGCTCATGTCTTAGCCACACGCCTGTGAATGCAGTGGAGCCTGTGCCTTGCTCTGCACAGCTGAAGTCAGTGGAGTTAAAGTGACGCTCTGCTAAGTTGTAAAAGTTGATGTGTTACCTTCCTAGCTTTTAAAGTCCTACTTTATTTGGTTATTTATAAGACAATTTAATTTCACTTATAATTGCTTTATGGATTAATTATCACAATGATTATATGAATATTTAATACAAGTTTATGTGTTTACAGAGAGTATCTTGAAAATTAGTTGCCATGTATCAGTTGGCTAATCTTAATAATTTATATTCATAAATGCAGTTCACTTTCATTAGCAACAACCGCTGGAAAATAATGTGAACATATTACTGAAAGTACTACCACTGGGGGTTGCTGAAAGTAATTATTTATGCAAATATTCAAACAGTTTAAATGTCTGAGAATTACTTAGATAAAATCTCTTTCCTTGTAAAGTTGGTATTCTAGAGTCTCAGGAGTATCCAAAGATGATAGTCGTCACTGCTCAAACCCAGACTTCAGTGTGACCTGACACCACTGTGCTCTGGGACCCAAATAATTTTAGTGGTTTTCCACTTTCTATTTTGCTTCAACTTAGCATCGTGGCAAATTTTCCAGGATTCCAAGGGGCTTGGGTATGCATGATTCATTTCAATGATGATTTTCTCAGGGTGACAAGTCTGTAGTCTAGGGTCCTCTAGTCCTTTCTCGCAAGAGTCTAAAATCAGTGATGCTGCTTAGGACTGTAGAAGGTCCGTCAGCCTGAGCAGTCTGCCTTGGGTTGCCTGGGTCACGTTCTATCTGGTCAGACCCAGCTCGTGTCTTCCAAGATGGTTTATGCTCTGCTGGGGTCCCTGGAAAGTCCTTAACCCTGTGTCATCAGAGGCCTGATGTAAGTTATCTGAAGCTAAACTCCTGTTTATCTCACCTAACTTCACCCTGTTCATCTTATTTGACTGCCCTAATTCTTTTTATTTCTAAAATTTATTTTTTAAAAAAATCTGAAAATTTTCAAAATTTGAATACCTAGTAAACCAGAATAAACCCTGTACAATTTAATGACCTTTCATACAGTCAGAGTAAGCGTTTGAAACAGAAGCCTGTGAAGCTTCGTATTGGGTTACATGCTTTCACCATTAAATATATTTTATGTACTTATCCACTACCAAAAATATTGAAAAATCCTACCCAGAATGCTCTGCATAGCTTCTGGTCAACTCAAATCATCTGAGAAGAGGGAACTTCAGTTGAGAAAATGCCCCGCCAGACTGGCTTATGGGTAAGCCTGTGAAACATTTTCTGGATTAATGATCAATGTCAGAATGCCTAGCCCACTGTAACAACTGGCACCCTGGCAGGTGGTTCTGAGTTGTATTTTTAAAGAGCAGTGCAGGCTGAGCAAGCCAGGAAAAGCACGTCAGTAAGCAGCTCTCCGGCATGGCTTCTGCATCAGCACCTGCCTCCAGGTTCCTGCCTTGTGGTCCTGACCTGACTTTCTTGGATGATGGGCTGTGAGCTGTAAACTGCAATAAACCCTTTCTGCCTTGAGCTGCGTTAGGTCATGACCTTAATTATGGCAATAGAAAAATCTAATGAGGACAAAAAATTAGAATTAGAAAAATAACATCATTATCTCTTTTCATAACTTACATTCGTTGGTTGTATTCATTCCTCCTTCATCCCATATTTGTTCTTTCCTATTCTGTTTTTCACATGTTACATTGCACCCAATGTACATTTGTTTACACACACACACACACACACACACACACACACACACACACACACACACACTGAGGAATATGAGTGAGAACATGTTTTCTTCCTTTGTGTAATTATGTGACTTTGCTTAATAGTATACATTCTGAGTTCATCCATTTTTTCTGCAAATTTTGTGATCTAATTTCCTTCAGAGTTGAATAGTACACCCATGCATGCATGCACGTGCCCTATGCACACACACACAGACACGTTTTCATCATTCAATTATTTGATCTGTTGATGGGCAACTAGGTAGAGTCCAACTCTTTCCTATAGTGAATGAAGCAGGAATAAAGATTGGGAGTGCAAACATCTCTACGGCAGGGCACGGAATCATCTGGGTATATTCCCAGCAGTGAAATAACAGGATCAACAACCTTAATTATGCCAAGCAGGCATCTATGCTGTTGACTACTGTATACACAATGTATACTTTAGGACCTGGAATCCAGTAAGTGTGCAACTCAAGTCCATTAACTTAGTACTGAGACCAATTGCTGTCTGCAGCCTAGCCCAGCCTCTACCTCACTCCCTCAGGTGGCTGCCACTAGCCTAAGGTGAAAGGGACAGTTCCCACATTGGCAGATTACTGACGATGGACATGAAGACCAAGTGTAAGTGGTCTTGTGTAAGTTTTATTGGCCCAGAGGGTGTTAGGTGTCTTGTGATTTCTGATGGCCCATTGTCCCACCTTACCATTACCTGCCCCTAACCTTCTTACTCACCCAGATCATGGTTATGCATCCTGCAGCAGTCACCATACTCCAAGGGCTCTACACACTTTATGCTATTAAGCTTTCCCTATGACACACGCACCAGATTGTCTCCTTCTGGATTCCAGGGCCAAGCTCTAGATTCAAACTGCAACTCAATACACCTATTCTCAAACCTTTCTGAAGGAAACAAGAAACAAGTGTGTTGTTTGGGTGAAGGACCTGATCCTTCCCATGTTCAATTATGTTTACTACTTTCAGATCTCTCTAACATTTTACTGGTAAATCATTGCAATGTGTAGGTTGATGACATTACGCAGGTAAAGGCAGGTCCAGGATAGAACAAGGCCTGTCATTGGATGAGAAGGAAGGTTGGGTGGGAGAAAAGTTTTAGAGAGAAGGCCAGAGGGAGGGGAGAGGGAGCAGCCGAGAGAACATGGCAGCGGATGTTAAGATTTCTCTCTGCACATTTACAGGTTGTTATGACTACTCTTAAGAGATGGGTGTGTACTGGATTTTGTGTGTCTAGAGGAGCAAACTATACTTATCTAGGTGGGTGGCTTATATCCGTATCAATCGGTTGAAACTTAATGGTGTGGATAAATTGCGCATTGAGTAATTAACATATAAACCTGGTTGTTGTGTTTGTTGAATTCATTGAGTCATGCTTTCCCTGGGTTGTTGGGAGTGTGAGCAGAGTCCATGACAGGAAACTGTGGTAGGCTATAGAATGCTTGGGGCTAGCGTGGCATGGGGCTAACGAAATGTGAGTCTCAGGCATGGTAACAACCCCCAAGGGTTGTGTCAATGTGTGAAAGCGGCTGACAGAGAAACAGCAAGAATACAGGGATCCGCGCGGAGTGGGAACTAGCAGGAACCGGTGACGTCTTATCCTGACACAAGCACAGTCCCTGCATGTGGCCCCTCTTGACCATTCAAGGACACCATCAGGTATAATGGACACTAAGCACCTTCCAAATGGAAGCATCTTTAAAATGAAGGCGAGGAAAAGGTCTTTTTAACTTTCCCTTGAATGAAGGGTAATGGCATCACCTCAGCCAGAGTCCGACTGCTACTGCAGCTCCTTCCCAGCGCTGGGGATTCATCAGAGATGAAAAGTGTTTTGCATCAACCTTTCTGAGCATAAGCAGCCACAATTCTTTCACTCCCTGTAGCTGCTTCTTTATTGGTTTCATTTTGTTTGAGTGATGAAATACATTTACATTCTCTCAAAAGAACCCAAAGGAATTTAGAAACCTTTTTATGTGTAGGAGAAAGGCAATAAAAAATAAATAAATAAGGACTTAGAAAATTTAACAATTCTACTTCTACCTTGGGAGAATCTGAGAACAATGGGGTGGCATTTGGCTCCTTTGTAAGAGGCTGCTAATGTTTCCATTTTCATCAGGCAGATAATAGAGTTTACTAAGCCCACAGGAGGCTCTGTTTATCTTTAGCTGAAAACCTGCTTCCTTGTGCATGTTGAAGAGCCCTGGAACCCCACATGTACACAGCATCATCATTGTCCAGGGGAATTTAGCCCTTGGACCCACCAAAAGCCCAGGCAGATGTTCCTCCTCTGAGAGGCAATAAAACATTACCTGCTGGTCCAGGGCAACGCTTAGGAATGTGGGTTTCATGGCACCACACCTCTGAACAAGTGCTCTCTCCTCCTTTCTCTTCCCCTTGCTCTTTTTTTCCCTTCTTCCCTCTCTGCCTGTGTCCTGAGCAGCTGCTCCTTTCTAGAAATTGACTTGAAGAGCTGCTGTCCCTCAAAGGCTCTGACTCTTGACTGTCTTTCAGGCTCTAAGCTGTCCTCACATGACCCTTGAAGCCCATGGAGGTCACAGGTTAGTGGGAATGCTTCTATTTGTCACACCCCAGTATACCTGCTATTGGATGACTTCAAAATGACCATAGATGTTTAAGACTTTATGCTGTAATGGATGGGGACAGAATGTTTCATTTGGCTTGTGATTTAGGTGTCTTGTTCCCTTCCTTAGCCTTAGCTTCCTCCCACAGACATAAAGAGTTGACTAGATTTTTTTTAAAAGTAATCTGTGCATTTAAATTCTGTCTACACAGAGCTGAAGGGATGGCTCAGTAGTTAGGACCGTTTCCTCTTCAACCTTGAGAAGCAGATTTCAGATCCTAGTATCCATCTAGCAATCCAGTTCTCCCTACAAATGTCTATAACCCCAACTCCACAGGTCCATACACTCATACCGATATACAGAGAAGAAGCAAGCAAGCGAAATAAATTAAAGCTTTCTAAAAATTTTTTGATGAGGCTGGAAAGATGTTGCTATGAATAAAAGTGCTTGTTGTTCTTTCAGAGGATCTGAATTTAATTTCCAGAACCCACATTGGCTCCCTCATAACTGTCTATAACTCTAGCTTCTAGGGATCCAACATCCTCTTGAATACCTTCAGTCTCTATAAATATCTTCACACATATGATATTCACACAAACACAGACACATTAAGAGTAAATCTTGTAAAATTGTCTAGTTAGATGATAAAACAAACACAGTCAAACAATTCAACATGTGCATGTGTGTGCAAATATGTGTGAGAGTGTATGTGTGTGTGAGTATGAGAGTGTGTGTGCGTGTGAATATGTATGTGAGTGTGTGTGTGTGAGAGTGTATGTGTGTGAGTGTATGTGAGTATGTGTGAGTGTATATGTGTGTATGTATGTGTATGTATATGTATGTGTGTGTATGTATGAATGTGTATGTGTGTGCTCATGCTTGTGTGTGCAGGGGAATATGTGTATGTAGGTACATGTGGATGAAGCATCCAGAAGACACCTCAGGTATTGTTCTTCAGATGTCAGTCAATTTTGGTCTTGCGACAGGGTCTGGAGCTTATGAAGAAGGCGAGGCTGGCTGAGCAGAGAACCTCGCTGATCTCACTGCGTATGGCTCTTCAGTGCTGGGAAGGTGTACACCACCACCTTCATCTTCTTTTTCCCCCATAAGTTTCAGGGATTGAACTCAGATCCATGTGCTTGCAAGAAGAGTATTTTACCATTTGAGACATTTCTTCATTTTCATGTATGGTAGGCCCAGCATTTTTTTTATGTTTAAAATCATAAAAGAGAACCAGAAGCTGTATCAGCAGGCATAGACCAAAATTACCTTCATAGGCTGGGATCGACCAAGGACCCAAGCAGAGGAGGAATTTCTAGCTCCTTCCTTCTGCTTCCATTTTGGCTGGCATTGGGAGGAGGCAGCTCCTGCTATTCCAGAGTTGATCTGCTTTCTAGAGCCCTGGGCAGGAGCAGGAGCACCCTTGACCTCTTCCTCGGGCGTGTAGCATCTGAAGTCAGCTGGGACAATGGGCAGAACAAACAGCAGAGCCAAGATTTCCCATGTACCTTCACCAGCACAGAGGGAGTAAATCAGAGACTCACTTACTAGCTTTGAACTTGAGAATGCTGACTGAGAGCTGAGTCTCCATCAAGGAATTTTACTAGAACCAAGACAACAATCACACAGTCATAGTCTTAGAACTCTTACTGGGCCACTAAGACCACTGGAAAGCAAGTAAGAAAATAAAACATCTTGGAAAAAATAGTTATAGTTGAAGAAATAACAACCTTAGTGCAAACTCAAAATGAGAAAGAAGACACTTATAATCAAAGGAGAATAAACTTATGACCTCAGGGGTATAGTCAGTAAAAAGTCTAACTACAAAAATGGACAACAAGGTGAAGGTAGACCTGCCCACAAGGAACTCTCGAGTCCCATGGGACTGCACTTCCAACTGCTATACAACTGTCATTTCCTAAGGAGAGACTCGGGCTGAGAATCTTGAAGAAACTGTATCAGAGCAGTCCAAAATGTGTGGAAGATATAAACCTATAGATTTAAAGAGCTAAGGAAACCCTAGCCAGGATAAAAACCTAATAAACTCATCATGATACATCATTACTAACATTCTTGAAGCCAAAAGAAAAACATCTAACAACATTCAGAGAAAGCCAGCATGTCACCTTCTTGATGGTTGGCTTCCAGGGCAGCAGATTTGTCATGAGCAATGAAAGAAACATTAAGAGGAAGGGCACAGAGTTTGTTGACTGTCAAAGTAAATAACCGTAAGACAAAATTCTGTATCCAGAGATGCTGGACATAAGGATGTGGTTAAGGAGCCCTGAGCTAGCCCCCGTGAGAAGCCAGGGTTCCTGCTTTCCACTCACTCCACACACAAGCATCAATTATAACCTTCATAGACAGATGACTATGAAGTGTTCTTACATTAGAATTATAGGTCATTCAGTATCTTAAATCAAACTCCACAGTTAATAAGCTCTACAGCATTTTCTGCATCTGGATATATAGACATTCTGTGAGACTAACCTAGCAAGGCCAGCCACACTGAGCCACCCAAGGTAGATTAGCACCATACCCAGAATAATTCCAAGTTCATAACGCTTATCAGTTATAGTTTTATTTCTATTGTGCTTCAATTTCTCTGCTGTTAGTACACTATTATTGAGGCATATATGAACAGGTTTCTATCTTTACATAATGTTAGAATGTATTGAATAACAATGAATTCACAAAGTGTGATTGTTTTTCCTCAATATCGGTAATTTGTCATGCAATCCCCATTCCTTGATAACCTAGCCAAGGGAAAAAAAGGTGCTTTTATTCCAATCAAAATTGTTAATAGTCACTTGCATCACATGTCACACACCATATAGTTCTCTCTCTCTCTCTCTCTCTCTCTCTCTCTCTCTCTCGTCCAAATGGAAAAGTTACACCTTTTCCTTGCTCTAATCTATCCACTAAGTTCTTGGTCCTGGTTTCTCTGATATTACTTTAATATACCATGTGCTCTGATAGTCTCAATTCACCCCAATAAATTTAGAGGGTAGGGTAGCTCTCCTTCTACTTGTAGGAATAAGTCATCTATTAATCGGTGCTGGATAGATGGTGCCTTATAGCTGTTTCTGGGCCCACCCAGGGTTTTAGTTGCCTTCTTCTCCAAAATGAAGCAAAGGATGCTTGTAAAATGGAGGCATCCAGTGTAAAAAGCCAAGCCTGAAAATCGTCATTTGACACAACACAGAGTAACTTAGAATAGGACATAGCCTACTCTCAATATTCCTGCTCTTTTCTGTTCATCTCGAGTGTGCTGCATTGGGCCTGGCCTCTGGAACAAGCTCCTCTCTCAAAGCATTAATCCTCATTGTGCCTTGGCCAAGCCAGTGTCTGAATCTTAAGGAGACCAACAGTGGAGTACATGCCATTTAGCGAGCAGAGTGACTTGCCAACATTAGCAGATCTTACCACTACAACCTCACCACAGCTACTAAACCCTCAACTGCTGCTTTCCTGCCATGACTTGGTATTTCTCCTTCAAGCAGAGATTCCAGGGCACAAAGAAATGAGAACACGGGCATAACCCATGAAGAACGTGCAACCTAGAAGCAATCTGGGCACCACCATATCCTCTGCCTCCCCCGACCCCCACTGTTAACCACATTGGCTATCAAAACACAGCAAAAAAAAGTGTTAGTCCAAATCTGGGCCATTTCTGCCATATTTCAAAGCCTTACCATCCTGTCTAGTGACCATGAAAGAGCACAAGAGGCTCTTGTGGCTGTTACCTGGACCATCTAGGGAAGCTCCAGGGCTGGGAAAACAAAGAAAAAAATAAACATTAGACCCAGAGTAAGCACAGAGTTCATGGTTTTAATTTTTGTAATGAAAAACACTTCACTCTTAGGAGCCTCCAGAGGCAGGAGAGGAGTCCCCAGCCATTTCACCACCTCAAGCACCAGTACCCAAAGCACCACAAGCCAGCTACTATCTGCACCTCAACAGTTCATAGTTAGAAGGTATTAATGTCTACCTCCTCCAGAGACCCAGGCGATTGTAGTCCCAGGCACTCTGGACAACAGTTTTACACGGTTACTTTCAGGTGTTAGTTTGGAGGGGCCTAAAACATAGGAAACAGTGGTAGGCTGAGCCCCAGCATCCTGTGCTCCCAACACCTCCTCTTTGCTACAGGATCTTATAAAGGCACTCCTGAGCCTTTCAGGACTGGCTGGGTGTGAGGCCCTCTTTGTGCTTGAAACAATGCCTCCCCTTCATCTGTAGAGCAAAGCACTCATGGCAGGAGTGAAAGAGTCTTGATTTGAAGGCACCTTAAAAGCAAGGTCATTTCCAGAGACTCCAATCTGAAATGCCTCAGGTGCCTTTAGATGGGAAATTCACCCTTTATATGGTAATTATGCTGTTCAAAGAATAACTCAGCTGTCTAAAGGGGAAGGATACTTTAGAAGATTTGTATGCAGAAACTTTATGGCTTGAAACTAGCAAGAGCCTGCTGTAAACTCAGACCTTGGGTATCAAGAATGCCCTGGTCCTGCTAATGAGAAGAGAAGTCAGTAGGTAGCAAAGCAGCCTTCTCTCATCTCTTCATTACTTTATTCTATAGACTGATATGTGAGAGTTAATGTTCAATGTCTATAATGGAAGTAGCCCTAAAACAACCACTTTTGCTTGGGTTTCTTTACCTCTTGATGGGATGAAATACTCTGACTAATGCAACTTAGAGGATTTTATTGTGCCTCATGGTACATCATGGTAGCAAAGTCTCACTGGCAGGAGTTTAAGTCCATCATATCCACATTAAGAAGTAGTGAGTTATGAATGGCTGCATGTAGCTCAGCTCCCTTCCTCTGTTTTATTTCGTCTAGGGTTCCTAGCTCTGTAAATGGAACCACCCACAACTGGAATGGATCTTTCAGCATCAATTAATGTAATCAAGATAATACCCCACAGCTGTATGTGGGGGCTCACATTAAAATCATATCCCTCAACCAGAAGGATTCCTTTCACTGAACTTGAGTCACATCAGCGTGGAGGAATGCAGCATTTGGACCCAGAGCATTAACAGACCGGAGAGCAGTAAGGTTAAAGCCAACCAAACAATGGGCAGTTCATGAGAACAGGTTTGTTTACAACCTTTGGAAAATATATAGTGCTACTCGTTCTCTGCTACATGTCAAACAGTGTGATGTACGCCCAACTGGGATGGCGAAAGTCAGCATTTCTGTGCAAAAGCAGCCTAATGGGCAGTAATTCACTGGTGACCCATGTGGGCGGAGAGTATGAACAAGCAATGAGCCTCAGAGACAGCTGGGTATACACATGCTCTGTGGGGTGTAAACGCAGCTGCTTCTTGCGTTACTATTTGTAGAAATATGTATCATAGCACCTACATGAATGTCACCAACAGAAGAAGAGGAACAAATCTTACAGTGCCATTTACCAGGCTCATTTGCAGCTGGCAAAGGCCTGGGTAGAGCAGCCAATGAGAAGCAACACCTTCTCACCAGCTAGTAGAGCTAGGAATTCAGAAATTAGGTGCACTGCTCTTTCTGGGTGCCTAGGAGAGATGGGTAACCTTGTAACATGTTCACCAGAGTGCAGCTCAGTCGTCCAGCTTGATGGCCACATACTCCTTATGCTCTGCTTTGCGCTGAGTTCAGTTCTTTGACACAGAGCAGTGCATTAGTAAGTCCACCAAACCCAGTCACTACTGCTGATGCCAAGAAGCGCTTGCTGACAGGGGCCTGATATGGAAGTCTCCTGAGAGGCTCTACCAGAGCCCTACTGATACAGATGAGAATGGTTGCAGCTAACCATTGGACTGAGCATGGGCACCCCAATGGAGAAGTTAGAGAAAGGACTGAAGGAGCTGAAGGGGATTGCAACCCTACAGGAAGAACAACAATACCAACCAACCATATACCCCAGATCTCCCAGGGAGTAAACCACCATCCCAAGAGTACACATGGAGCCACCCATGGCTCCAGCTGCATATGTAGCAGAGGATGGCATTGCCTGGCATCAATGGGAGGAGAGGCCCTTGGTCCTGTGACGACTCCCCCCAACCCACAGAGTGTAGAGGAATGCCAGGATGTTGAGGTGGGAGTGGACGGGTGGGAGTGGGAGAATCCTCCTAGAAGAAGGGAAGGAAGATTGGAAAGGCGGGGACTGGGGAAGGGATAACATTTGAAATGTAAATACATAAAATATCCAATAAAAAAAGAAGTCCAGCGTGAGCTCAAAGACGGTTGTTGGGATTGGAGCCCTGTCAGCTATTCCTGGTGTTCTATGGCCTCGTACAGTGAAGGGTGAAGGAATGTGCTCATTGTCATCCTCAGAGGGACATGGGTTTTGCTGAGACCTCAGCCAGGACAGCAAAGAACTGCTCCTTAGTGCTGATGATCTGGCTGTGGAGTACTAGAAAAGAACAGTAGAAATAATTTCAGTGTTTAAAAGGAATCTTTCAAAAGGTCCTGAGGATTTAAAATAAAATTTCTAGTGAATTCCAAAAGTACACTTTAAAATCTTTTGTACAATAAAATATTTTTGAAAGGCAATTAAATTAATATAATAGCTTTAATTGTTTTATATTTTTTATTTGAATCATGTACGTTTGTCTAAAAATACCTTTGTGAAAGCTGTCCCTATTAGCATCTTCAGATAAAAATTTAAAAGAATCATAATGAATGTTTCTTATTCAATCCACAATGAAAACTTATGCCTGGGATATTGTAGTATCCTTTTTCTAAAGAATCTATATTTAGAGACATATCTGTCATTTATAATGCAATAATTATTTGTTTGATTCACAGTAGAAATTATTTTGCAATTCATATTTTTTGAGAAATATGGACATCTAAATGAAAGAATATTTATCTTTGTAAAGTATCTATTCTTACACACAATGAAGACACTTTGTTTAGAATCTAAAATATGTGTTATATGATGGTTAATAGTTAAGATTTTATTGTTTTTGATAGGTAAGTTTGCATAGTAAGACTCCAGTAAATGAATTCCTGTGGAATGGCACCAGAGAGACAATGAGAAGTGTAAAATCCTGTTGTATTTCTGATGTTGTGAGAAGACCTGATGAAAATCTCACAAAAGAACTTGCAGGGCTCACTTATCCCTTGTTACTCTGACCCCTGTATATCTCAGCCTGCTGACTTCTTGTAAAGGACACTCGTGTCATGTCCTCTGCGATGATGCTGACTCTGACTTTCAATGATTCCACTCACCCCTCCGGTAAGGAACTTCTGTAGGCTTCACGGGACCCGTGTTTGAGGAGGATAAAGAAAATGAAGAACCTGCTAATTTTGGGATTTCTACCCAGTGACAAATTCTAAGCTGTCCTGGTTGGTTTTTCCTTTAGATGATAAAACACTGACCAAAAATAACTTAGGGAGGAAAGTGTTTGGCTTACAGGTTACAATTGTTTTATGATGGAAAACCAAAGCAGGAACCCAAGGAAGATTCCTGAAGGCAGAAAAAGAAGCCCTTGAAGCATGCTGCTTGGAGGTGGTCCTACATTGCATATTCAAAGTATATGCAAAGTATACAGCCCAGGACTGCCTGTTTACAGATGACGCCAATGGGCTAGGTCTTCCTCCATCCATTTGCAACAACAACAAAAAAAATGACTGACAGGTATTCCCAAAAAACAAAACAAAACAAAACAATCTGATAGAGGCAATTCCTCATTTGAGGTTCCCTCTTTCCCAGACATGCCAAGTTGACACAAGCCATTTTAAGAAATTTCATTTCTACTAAGACAGCAAGATGAAATTGTAAAGCCAGGATCAGGTGACATCATTCAGTGGTACTCGTTGAAAACGTAGTGAGGGGAAAGGTGAAATAAACTGTACAAAAGCCAAAAACAAAAAAAAATCCAACAACAAAAAAAGAAAAAAAGCAGAAACAACAACATGAGAGGCTGTATTTTAGCTTGCTTGAAATTTAGGAAAGAATTACTTGTATCATCTCTCCCCATACCAAAGAAGTAATTTGTTCAATTCCAAAAGACTGTGTAGCACCAATTTCAGGTTTTGCGTGAACTTTATCTCTAAGCATTCGTGTGTGTACAAAGAAAAAGGGCAAAAGCAGTTTAAAAATCCATGAGAAGAAATTAAAAACTGTTACTTTTTCCATTTAGCAGAGTAATAAATGTTGGCTTATTTCACCCTCTTCGAGGTAACCTGACAATCTTACCCTTCTGAAATATACAGCTGGAAAAGTGGGTAAAGCGTAAATCACGTCTTCAGACACTGGAAATACCTATTCCCAGGGACCAGGTCCCTGATGACAGAGGAGCAAGCTGGGTGACTCCTGCACTGGCCCCAGAATGCCTCTGCAGAAGTCAGCTCAGGGGAACATCCTGGGTGGCCTACATGCCCATTACTTTGCTTATGACCCTGATGTCCAAAGAACGGTAACTCTTGATCCAGAATTCCTAGTGGCCAGCTACCATCTGGCTTCTGCACGGCTGCTTTTCTGTTTCCAGGCTGCCACGATACTCACAAGAACCATGGGTTTAACTTCTTTTTCCGATCAGCTAACACATGTGACATTTCACCCTTGGTCCTTAGGATTCATTTTATTTTCTCTAAATTCTATTATTTGTTCTGGGATGTGAAACAGCTATTCTTGGTTGTGAACTTGACTGCATCTGGAGTAAAGTCCTGTCTAGAAATGGAGAGCGCATCTGTGAGAGATTATCTGCTTGGTTCAAAGGGGGTGAATTCACTCCTAGTCTGAGCCTTTGAGGTAGGAAGATGCACCTCTGATTTGGATCTTGAGGTGAGAAGATCCTTTAGTGAGGTGCCTTTAGTTTGGGGCACACTTTCTGCTGGAAACCTGTATAAGGAAGTGGGAGAAGGAAGCTTTTGCTCTCTGCTTGCCCTTGTCTTACTAGCACAGCAGTCTAGTCTTTCACAATGGAGCCTACCTTTATGGATTCCAGCACATACAGAAAACCAGCCTTGTGGGACTGATTCCTGGAGTTTCCACTCACAGCTAGCCATCGTTAGATTACTTGGAATGTAGCCTGTAGGTCATTCCAATAAATTCCCCGTCCATTCCACATGTTCTGTGACTCTAGAGAACCCCGACTAATGATCTGTATTTTAGCAGTGAACACTCCAGGCTGATTCCCACAGGTGGAAGCAGGCCCTTCTAATGTACAGCTCCAATTCACCTTTGCTTAAGGAAAACTTAATTGTGGCTTCCCTGGGCCTTGCCACTGAATGCTTTGAAGTTCTAGCAAGGTATACAGCAGCATTTCACAGTTTTAATGATTTTTCTTTTTCTTTCATTTGTTTGATGGTTAATTTTACTTAACAGCTTAGCCTATCTACAAAGCACCCAGATTTTTGGCCTGATGTTCTATTTATTAATGTGTATGCTGTTGTGTTTAGGGTTATAAGCATTGTTCTCATGAGAGGACAATGTCCTGGATGGAGCAAAGATTAGCCTGAGAGGAAAGGATTCAAAGGTGGATGAGAAACTTTGGGGTCTTCTGCTCTACTCTCAGCCACCTGTGGGCCTGGAACTTTCCAGGAGCTGAGGTAACATCCATGTCTCAGGAGACCCCTAACTAGCTGCCAATTAACTTTAATTTTGGGAGGTTTTTTTACCCGGCTACAGCTTCATTTGGTCATCCATCCTGGCCATTCCCTCTTGACTGCCTGTGTAGTATTTATTGAAGTTAGTTTTCTCTCCAGTGCTCTGTAGAAAGCTATTTCCACAAAGCTTGGCCTCGGCCTGGTGGGGTGGTGTTCAACCACCTCCTCACTGGCAGCAGAGCTTCTTCAGATGTTTTTTAATTCTAACTTGCTTCTTGTTTCCTTTTTAAACTTTCAGATGCTTGGTGTACTTGTGTCTTCCACATAGACGGCAGCTCACAGGAGTGGTCAGATCACTTGACCAAGTTCTCTTCCTGTGAGGAGAAAAGTACCATTTCCCACTGTTCTTTGGGACATGTGGGTGTTCTATGTTGCCTCTTAGGACTTGCATTTTCCTCCCACCGCCTCCAGAATTACTTTATTCACTAACAGAGGGCACCTCACCTTGCAGCCCACATTTCCCTCCTCAGGATTGCAGTACCTGGAGGCTATAGCATTCGGCACTTGAGACATCTCAGGAAGGAGAATACCAGAGACTCACAGGCTGGGACTTGCAAGGCTGTGCCTCATGAAGTGCTCCACTTCTGGGACTGAGGGAACAGAGCTGTCTGGCTGTCACCAGTGTCAGCTGAGGAGTTCCAGGAACTTGACTTGAGGATGCATCCTTATGTCTATGAGCTGGCCACCCGTGCTTGACAGGACTGGCAGAGAAGCCCAGTTACCAAGGTAGAGGAGACTCTTCAGTCAGTCATGGGGTAGCACTTTCCTGTAGGCAGGAGGCTCCAGCTGACCACCACGAGTCCCACGATGGATTTCTGTACCAGAAGTTCTTACAGACCCACTACCAGTACAGATCTAGGCAAGGAAGCGCGGGTCTCATATGGCTGAAGTTTGGTCACACCTTACTGGCTGCAGCCCATTATACCTGGAATGTCTCCCAAACCTCCATTCCTATGTTCTGTTCTCAAGTATTTGCTCAGTGGACTCTAACCCCTACCACTTACAGGTGTGATGCAAGCCCTCCTCTCTGTCTGCTGCGGCTGTGCCTTCTTCTCCCACACGTTCCCCTCTGTTTTCCAGTACAGGAATGTAGTTGACACATTGACAAATCGATGTTGTGTTGTGAAAAAGAACAAGGAAAAGAGGAGAAATACAATGAATCACAGGTTCTAAGCCCACCCGCATCCAGAACAGATGACTGACATCTTATGGTGCCCAACCCAGCGGGTTCTTGACATCCTCCATGGAATTCCCTCACACAAGGCTATACCACGTGTTTCTACCCTTAACGATTGTCCTGCTTTTATCTTGCAGGCGAAGTGACAGACTTTTCCTGTGATTTTGGCCTGGATCACATCCTGTTTTTCTCCTAAAACTCTTCTTTTCCCCATTGCACTAAAACCCTGCAATATTAAGGTGCGCGTGGCCGTAAGCTTCTCAAGGAGTTTTCTCCACTAATTTGAGGTCACTGCCTTCAGAACTATGTCTGGGTCCTGTCAGTGCCACATGCTCTCCAGAGCCTTAGACCAAAGAACTGTCAGTAGTTGGCACAAAGTAACAATTTACTTATTTTAACTGGTTATCCATCTATTAGCATACTTTAAAGAAATAGATTTACTTGGTTTATAATTTTTAAAACATACGTTTACAAAGTGCTAAGTATTTTAATATTCAATGGCTTCTCTTCCATAAGCGTTTCAGCCACAGGATAAACACAGTGGTATTTTCACAATTTTATTTGCATAATAGATTTAGTGGCTAATAAATAAATGGCACTGTGAACAAACATTTCTTCCCTTCGGGGACAGAATTATGTGATTCTACCCTGGCAGTAGTTCACCTGATTTTTAAATCAGGTTGGCAATGATACAGAGCCCATATCAACACGTAGTAGACCTGGAAGTGAAGAAAGGGCGTCTCCTTGAAATGTGTCTTCATTTGCCATTGATGTAAAATTGGTGGGAATCCACTAACCCAGATTCATTTATTTTGTTCAAGCTTTCCAACACCCAAGGTCTACCAATAAGTAAACATCCTGAGGATTTGAAAACCCAAGGAGCCCTAGGGTGGAGCCTCTCATCACAAAACAAAGAAAAGGCAGAGCTCTCACTGTAAACCGGAAATAAGGGGTAGTTTACTCGAGAGCTGGTTTGAGTGACTATGGACCAGGACCACACCTTTAGGTTTCCCAAAAATCCAGGTTTAATGTGGCAGCAGTTTTGTGAAGTTTTATGGTTTTATAAAATGAAGAAAGCCACAAATCAAGGCAAACTTAAATGACTCTGTTGGTTACATGACAGAGGAAGGTAGTATGAGATGGAAAAAGCTTTTCTTTAGGACTCTCTAATGACATGTTTAGCTTTGGGGTTGGAGGATGCTAGCGGTATGCTGAATGAATAGATGCCATAATGTTTTAATTTATTCCTCACAGAATATTAGTTCCGATACAGAGAAAGTCAAGGAATGGCTATTCAAGGGGATAAAACTCGCCTGAGATATGGTAATTAAAGTCTGGGCCTGTAACATTCCAACTCCCCATATCAGGACAGTTCTAATCAGTTCATCAGTTGTTACAGACCCAACTCCTTTTCAGGAATTCTTGTTCACAAGCCCAATATTCTAATCCAGGAAGATTTATAAGGTTACAGGTTAGGCTTTTAGCCTCGCCATGTCTCATGAACAGTAGCATTCATGTCTTCTGGATCTATCATTTAATATACCAGCCACCCCTAAACAGATGCATTCATCTACAAATAGAAATGAACCTCTGTAATCCTGACCCATCTCACCCCAGATTCCATGTATGGTCCATCACGTAGCTGACCACCTAAATGCTTATTTGTTTTGAATAACTACACAGTTAACTTTAAGTCCCTGAGCCATTCACTTTCATTTCCTTCTCTCTCACAAGTATAAGCTAACAGTGACATGAAGGACTGTTACTGAGGTGACAGGCATTGGATGATACATGAACAGTGTCTAGCATAGAGCAAACTTATAAATTATAAGAGTTATAATATTTTTAGGCTTTTCCCATGAATTCTATCATACCTTATTTGTGATGTATCCTACATCTTTGAAAATTTTAACAGGGGATCATATGCATTTCTAAGGAGTTATTTAATTAACATTGCTCTGCTCCCAAGAAAAGCCCTAAATATTCTGAAATCTTAAGACATAGACCATGATACCCCAGAACAGTTTATAGTATATTCATGCAAGAAAAATGGTCAAGGGTTCCAGCTTGTTCAGGGGCACAGCTAAATGGCTTTCTCCTCAAACCCAACTTGTAATGCGATTAATGTTGGAGGAAATATGATTTAGTACAAATCTCTTTTGCAGTTTGATAATGGAATTGTAAGTGACTATCTTTAATGGCTTTTCTATTAGTGCCTTCACAAAAGGTTAGATATTTTTGAATGATATCTGATTGCAAAATGTGAGCAGAATTCTAGGAGCTTAGTGCTGAATTCCTTAGCCTTATGTGGCTCCAGATCAAAGTTTTTGCTACATTATTTTAAACAATTCTCACTCAGTGCTGAAGCACATAGATTTCAACAATTGTGGAATTAATTTTCTCTGAAATTTTCCAAAAGATTACTTTATTCTATCAATTATTCATTAAAAATGTGAATAACTTGGTAGATTTCTGTGGAAGGTGCATGTTTGTAAATAGGCTCTTAAATTCACGTATGTATGAAGTACACAGTAGTTCATGGAAAATATCCAAGGCAATACTTTGATTATATGAAGCACATAGTATTTCATGGAAAATATCCAAGGCAATCTTTTGATTGTCAATTTTTGGCCATGAATATACCCTCAGTAAAATATTGTGAGTTCAGTGTAGTTCTTGAAAGATTTTTAAAGCTTCTTCCTCTCTGGCAAGAAATTCATAAATATGAATGATCTCTTCCATTAGCAAGGCATGACATTTATCTTTATATATTAAGAAAGTGAATCAGCTGGCAACATGTCCCTCAGGAAGGATTGCAGCCACATCCTGGGAAAATGTCATTAGCCAGGACTTCAGCAACAGTAACTGAATCAGCACAGTCAATAAGAAGAGACTGAACTTCATTCTTTTCCCACGGAAAAGCCGTAGAAAGAACCACAGGCAACTAAGGAATGCTGAGAGAAGGAGAAATTGTCTTCTCCAGGGAAGACTCTAAATGGTTGTCCAATACCAAATGGTCAGCCTTGAGAACATACATGCAAGAAACATTATACTGACTGACTAGGCTGCACTTAGGAATATATCCACATATGTGTATATATGTAAACATGTAATAACATATATATACACACATATATATATATATATACATACACCACATGTGTATCGATCTATCTATCTATCTATCTATCTATCTATCTATCTATCTATCTATCCATCCAGAACTATTACAAGAGATGAGATTGAAAGTGTTATTAAATGCCTTCCCACAAAGAAAATCACTGCTGAATTCTATCAAGCTTTCAAGTAATACCTCATATACATTCTTCTTAATTTAGTCAACAAAATAGAAAGTAATAGAATTTTAACACATTCATTTTGTGAAGCTAGTATTATCCTAATACCAAAACCAGGTAAGGACACTACAAAAAATGCTTTAAAAAGAAAGTTATAAACAAATTTCTTTGATGTACATGGTGTGGTGGTTTGAATATTCTTGGCCCATGGTACATTGTACTATTATGAGGTATGGACTTATCGGAGGAGGTGTGGCCTTTTTAGAAGTGTGTCATTATGTAGAAGGGGCTTTGAGGTCTCATACGTAGGCTCAGGTCTGGCCAATGTGAGACAGTTTCCTTCTGTCTGCCTTCTGATCCACATATAGAAATCTCAGTTCTTTCTCCAACACTATGTCTGCCTGTATGCTCTCATGCTTCCTGACAAGATGATAATGGACTGAACCCCTGAAACTGTAAGCCAGCACCAATTAAATATTTTCTTTATAAGAGTTGCCTTAGTCATGGTGTCCCTTCACAGCAATGACACCCTATTTAAGACACATGAATATAAAAACTCTGCACAAAATATTTCAAAATGAATTCAGAAACACATTACAATTATATGATATGACCACATAAATAAAGTTAAGGGCAGAAACCACATATTTGTTTCAATTGGAAACAAAAAGGCATTGGAAAATAGCCAACATGCCTTCATGATGAAACTTCTGGAGACTTTAGGATTAGAGAGAATGTGTCTCAAAATAATAAAGGGTGTGTAGAGCAAACCTATAGTCAGCATTAAATTAAACTGAGAGAAACTGAGCACATTTTATCTAAAACCAGAAATGGGACAAGGGTGTCCACTCCAAGCTTTCTTATTTAATATAATACTTGAAGTCTTAGCAGTAGTAAGTAGCAAATATAAAGACATTAAAAAAGAACAAACATAGGAAAAGAAGAAGTCAAAACGTTCCTATTTGGAGATGACATGAGTCTTTACTTAAAAGGCTCTATTGATGGACCCAACAAACACAATAAAGTTGCAAGACACCAAAAAAAGAGAAACTTTCATTTGTCCCAACAAAGAACTCAGAGAAATACATTAGGAAAACTACTCTAATCAAATTACTCTAAAAATTAAGTTTACAGTAATATATCTAACTAAAGAAGGGGGAAACTGCTACGATGGAAACCTCAAGACTGAAAAGAGACAATAAAAAAGCACTCCATTCTCCTGGACCGGCAAAATTAATATTGTGAAAATGGCCATGCTACCAAAATTAAATTACAGTTTTAATGCAGTAACTGTCAAAATCCTGATATGGTATTTTACAGGTTTAGGAAAAGATACATGAATTTGTATGAACTCACAAAAGAACGCAGAGCTACAGCACTCCTAATGAGTCCAGAACCTCTGGAGGTATCACAATACTCCAAATCACATTACACCATACAGCTGCAGTAATAAAGACAGCTCAGTCCTGCCATAGAAACAGACAAGAAGACCAACAGAACAGAACAGAGGAGCCTGAGGTAAGTGACAAAACCATGTCCACTTAATTTTTGACAAAAGAGGAAAAAACATATACTGGAAAAGGACCTATTAAACCATGATTCTGACAAATCTGGAGGTCTCCCTGCAGAAGAAAGAAATTAGTCTCTTACCTTTCACCTGATACAAAAATCAATTAAAGCTGGATCGTGCAATTTAATTTCAAACTGGAAACATTGTAATTTCTAGTAGGCTATATAGGGGATACTCTTCTAGATATTGGATAAGAAAGAACTCTCTGTATAGCACACCGACAACACAGAACCTAACCCTGAGTATAAACAGGTGGGATTACACAAAAGGAAACAGAGCAAACACAACAAAACAGGATAAATGTTTACCAGCTCCACTTCAGACAATGGGACAATATCCAGAACTGCCAAGAAAGTAAAGCTGCCAATAAAAAAATTAAAGTTACAGAATCTCAGAAAGAAAAAAAATATTCGGGGTTGGGGATTTAGCTCAGCGGTAGAGCGCTTGCCTAGGGAGTGCAAGGCCCTGGGTTCGGTCCCCAGCTCCGGAAAAAAAAAAGAAAGAAAAAAAATATTCTCCCTTATATAGTGAATCTAGTCAGTAATATACATATATATTAAATAAATGTACATGTGGTTACAGCATAATATGTAGAAAAGAGAATATGAAAACCCAAATATTAGGAAATGAGGAAGGACTAACATGAGTTACAAAAGAAAATATGAATTTAATTGTTTTCTTAGCTGCCCCTCTATCATTTTGGGCAATGGTTAAGTACATAAAAACATAACCAACAGTGAAAATGTGAAGCCAATGTGAAATTCCATAGCTTCGTTTTCCAGAATGGCTCCACCAACTGTGTAGAAGTTCATTGAGCTGTAGTCTATGGGTCTGGTTAACTTGGAACAGAAGCCCTTAATGACCTTTCACAGAGGACAGTCCAGGTGACAGATGTTACCATTTACTTTCTAAGGTGGGAAAACAATGAAGGTGGGAGCAGAGAGCAGCACTGGCCTTTGCAATCCTCAAGGTTGTGTCATGGTCAAAGCTAAGTGTCCTTGCCATGGGCTTGTTGCCCAGGCTCTGGGCATTATGCTGCCTGTCGGCTGTCACAGGATGGAAGCTGAGGCTTGCTTCTTTGTTCTCTGTGTAGGAAAGGCGTGTCCTGGGAACTTGGCAGTGGTCAGCTTCTATTGACAATGTTGTCCTCACTTCCATGCGCAGGGTAACACACTGTGTGGAGCCCACACTATCTCCAGCTCGGTGCCTGGATCAGAAGTCAGGCTTCGCCTTCATAGGATTCCTTGAATTTTAGTGATTTCCCTTCCCTTTTCTCACTCTGGATATTTTATATATGTCATATCTTGAAATGCCAGTTCAATGAAATAATATCGGTTCTACAGGCTTACTTAAAAAAAAAAAAAAAACCAAAACAAAACAAGAAAACAAGCCTCTGGGCATGTCTGGCAAAGACTGTATAGGTAGGTTAATTAAAGTGGGGAGATCCACCCCAAACTGTGGGTGGTGCTAACTCATGGTCTGGGGGTCTGAAATGGAACAAAAAGGAGGAAGAGAATGGAATCCCAACATTTATCTGTCTCTAATTCCTCACTGCGGGTCCAACATGACCTTTGAGCTCTTTCCACATGCCTTTTCTACCATGATGGACTGAATACTGCTGTACTATAGTCCAAATGAATCCTTTCTCTATTGGGTTGCTTTTTGTTGAGTATTTGTCAGAATATGAAATCCCAGCTTCAGGCACCAGACCTCCTTAATGTGCAGTATCAGCCATCTCTCGATTCCAGCACTGCAGGCACCATGCCATGCCATGCCTGCATAGTAAGGACCCCCACCACACACACACAGGTAAAATGTGGGGCTCTGACACTGGTCCATTCTTCTGCATTTGGGAAGCTCTGAGGAGTAAAGAGGTATACTAACCCTGGCGATTTGGCTTCATTAGTGATGTGACATGAATTCTGAGAATAAACTCTGTCTGCATCTGGAAGAGTCATTGTTTCAACATCTACCACTGGCATTGCTTTTGCTCACCTTGGAAACATTTCCCAGGTTGGAAATCCCAGTTCTTACACTTGCCTGGCGGTCAGTCTTTTCCATGAGTGACCTTAATTCCACCCTTCTTTGAGGTGCTGCAGTGTTGGTGGTGACAGTTTAAGATGGGACAGAATGGTCACTGAGCCAAATGGTCACTCTGCTCCCCTGGTGTTGTGCTATCATCCTGTTTGATTTCTTGCAGGCTAAGTTGTCATGTCCAGGTGTTCCTTGTGGAAGAACTATAAGAATTGGTTAATTTTTTGATGTATCTCTCAAGCATCAAAACCTATACTTTTTCCATTTGAACTCACAGTGAAGCAATTTGGTCAGCTTATGTTCTTTGACAAGGTATCTGAGGGACAACTGAACGAAGATGCTTTCTGAAGTTCCCCAGAGAGAGTTGCAAGGCCGCTTTCTGGCTTCTGCAATGATCCCACTGAAAACATGGTGACAGCTTTATGCAGTGTCCAAAAGGCAAGAAGCAGAAAGCTTGGTTAACACATTGTCAACCTTCATTTGTGAGCAGAGGAAGAGTGGCTGTTTAAGAAAGGCCACACCAGAGGTTCCCTGCAAACACAGAAAAGTTTAGTTAGGTGGGGAGCATTTAGGTAATCAGTCCAGTGGTATGATTTGTCACTGCCAAACCCTGCTGACTTCTCTTTCAGTCTAAAAATCCTCTTCTGCTCCCACTTCCAATACCCAAAGAAGCCCAATAATGACACCTTCTTTTTCTTAAAAGTTTTATTGGTTATTTTATTTATTTACATTTCAAATGGTATCCCCCCTTCTCTATCCCCCCCAAGACCCCCTATCCCACCCTGCTCCCTGCTTCTATGGGGGTGCTACCCCATCCACTCATTCACTCCCACCTCACTGCCCTAGCGTTCCCCTACACTGGGACATCAAGCCTTCACAGGACCAAGGGCTTCCCCTCCCATTGATGCCAGATAAGGCCATCCTCTGCTACAAATGTAGCTGGAGCCCTGGCTTCCGCTATGTATACTCTTTGGTTGGTGGTTTAGTTCCTGGGAGCTCTGGTGGGGGCTGGTTGGTTGATATTGTCGTTCTTCCTGTGGGGTTGAAAACCCCTTCAGCTCCTTCAGTCCTTCCCCTAACTCCTCCATTGGGGACCCCATGCTCAGCTCAATGATTGGCTGCAAGCATCAGCATCTGTATCGGTAAGGCTCAGACAGATCTTCTCAGGAGACATCCATATTTTCTTTCTACAAAGAAATGCATGTTCTACAAGCATGATTCTATTCATCCTTTATCCATCCTCTTCCAAAGATTGCCATAATGCTTTTTTATGTTAGCTTTGCTGCCAACCAAGCAAATTTATTTATCATTCTAGACTTTGAAACACATTTTTTGGCTTATGGAGTTGTCTGCTTGGAATATGTTTGTATTAAGCACGTCAACATTGTCTTCTAGTCTACTGAATTAAGCTATCTCGCCAAAATCCCTGCAGAGTTCACAGAACGTATAGGTTTTAAATCAATATTCATCATATGTGTGTGTATTGGATGGGGACACACACACACACACACACACACACACACACACATACAAATACATAGGTAATGCATAGGCAGCTTGGGAGTTGAGGACACCTTCAGACCTCAGGGTAGGGTGTGACCTGATACCTTTTTCATGTTGTGCCTTTGTCCTAAAGGCCACTGAAAATAAGCTATAATTCTGTCCTCTGTAGTTAGCTGCCTATGGCTCTTGGCAAGAGAGCAGAGTTAACTCTTAGTGATAGCTGGGATCAAAAATGTCTGTCCTTCTGGCCTCTGGTGGAGCTCATCACAACACTAACACAATCAAGCCTCCACGGTCTCACCCTTCAGCCTTCAAATAGAAGCATGAATGATCAGTGATGCAAAGTCTTCTTACCTCTGCTCTGGAGACATTACCCCTGTCTTCCTGCAGCTGCTCTGTCTGGTCTTCTCAGTAGCACAGCAGGCAGAGAGCTTGCCAAAGATATTCAGCACAAGCCAATGTCAAACCCCAAGGTCAGCTAAAGATAGATGCATCATCTTGGAGATGGCCAGTCCAGAAGAGCCAGAAACAAGAGCAAGCTCCCAGTCAGTCTGACAAGAACTGGTCCCCCTGCAGAGAGGAGACTAGATGTGGGAGGCACTACAAGAAACTAGATGTGGGAGGCACCACAAGGGCCAGGTGACTTCTTTACCATTGGCTCTGAGAGCCTCTGACACGTGTGCTTAGGGCAGTCTGTTTCTGCCCTGCTCGATATGGAGATTAATTTTGTACTCTCTACTTGAACTAGGTAGACTGACACTCTATAAAATATTTGTGGCTATATTAACAGCTGGTTTAACTAATGATTTACATGTAGAGCAACAAAAGCTAAAAGGATTGAAACTATTTAAAAATCAAATTTTCTAAGAATGTGTATTGTGAAAGTCTGGACAGGATTTCCAAAGTACAAGTATTTTTGTGTAAGGTTAAGCAATGGTATGTGAAGAAGAAACCTTGCTGAGTATGAATGGATACCCAGAAATTCATGGAGGATGCCACTCAGGTATCCTTTCACTCTTGTTTATACAGACAGAGGTTACAGAACTCAGCTGTCCTGATCAGCTGATTCTGAACCTGCCATACATGCCAAACGAGAGCTTGCTAGGTGAGATAAAGGACCTGAGCAGAAAGAAGACTTCAGATGATCCTAACATGTTCTTAAGTTTGCATTCAACTGTGTTAGAAGAGATTTGCAAGAATCCATTAGAAAACAAATATCTGGAATCCATTAGGAGGCAGATCCCTGGAATCCAGTGGAAAATAGATTGCTAGGCACAAATTTCACAAGAAAGAAAATGGAAGATGTTACAACAAACTGAGAAGAAAGCCCAGAACTCTGGCATTGGTGGGCCAAAACAGTCCTGCATGCAAGTTCTACCCACAAGAAGCAAGTGTTGCTACTACACCCAATTGTCCAGGAGGAAGATTTACACCCTGCGATGCAGTTCCATTAGGCTTGGCAAATCCAAGTGTCTCCAGAAACTTTATGAGAGCTACAAACCACACACAGAGTACAAACTGGTCACAACAGCTTCTTGCGACACCAGCAAGAGATTGTGCCTCAGGAAATTACCCAAAACACAAGTTCTGGGGGTGTTTCTTGCTAAAAGTGTACATCAAGCTCCTCCTATCAGCAGAAAGTATAGGCAGCCTCCAGACCAGCTATACAGGAGCTGCCTCCCCAGCTGAATGGATCTAAGGTGGGAGCTCACAGAGGGGAGGTGAGCAGCAGTTTCTCTCAGCTTGCAAAGCTGTGAAGGCACCTTGCTTGATGCTTCTGGCTTAGGCACCAAGAAACTCTATTCCCTCTGTACATCTTCCCTAACGACATGGGAAGCCTGGCACTGTAGCTGGCATTTCATTTGTGAGTTTAAATTAGAGCAGAAGAAACTCTGAGCTCCTGAGAAAGACTAACTGCCTGTTAGGAGGACCTGCCGATGCTAGAGTTCTGGGCTATTTCTCTGTTGTAACATCTTCCATTTTATTTCTTCTGAAGTTCGTGCCTAGCAATCTATTTTCTACTGGATTCCAGGGATCTGCCTCCTAATGGATTCCAGAAATTTGTTTTCTAATGGATTCTTGCAAATCTCCTCTAACACAGTGGAATTCAAACTTAAGAACATGTTAGGGTCATAGCACAGATGACAGATGAAAGCCAAGTTGTCTCGGTTGAAATGGAGGCCCTCGAGCAAGGAGTTGGCATGTGAATGAAGAGCTGCAGACCAGTTAGAGATCTTCCCAGGCCTGTGGGCTGAAGCCTAATGCTGCCAAGTCCTCTCACATTCTTACCTTTGTACAAATAGGTCCTGGGAACACCCATACACCTTCATGTAGCAATTGTTACATTTTTATGTGAGACCTAGATTCCGTTTCCAGGGATACTGGGATCTTCTGTGCAAGTGTTTCTGTTCAAATGACACAAAGGTTAGTGCTTTTGGGCTGCTTATTGGCATCTGTGTTGAGCTCATGTTGAAAGTTAAAGTCCTTAGTTAAATTGTGCTTCTCTCCTCCTCAAGGGTGTTTGTGAATACCACAAACCCTGAAATGGCATCATGAAAAGTTGCATGTTGGGAGGGACTCAAGTTCTCCATATGCAATCTCTCACCCGGGAATGGGTACAGTCACCCATTCTACAGCTCTATGCACTCCTGTTACTCTAACAGCAAGGTATGGCTGCTCACCATATCATCCTGCATTTGTGCTCGTTCAATATCTCCTTTCACCTCAGTCTGGAAAGAGTGGACATCACAGAAGTGTACACACTGAGACTCTAAGTCCCAGTGAGAATCTTCACCACAACCACGGCAAGACAAGGCAGATCATAGTGCAACCATCCTTCTCTTTGCCAAAACCCTTTATAGAAACCTCTAGATGTGGTGGGAAGCCCATGATAGGACCAAACTTTGCCTTGAATATGTAGTCCTCTGGCCTGCCTCTGGGCCCTTCAGAAAGGGGCAGGCTTCTCAGGGACATCCTATCAACCAAATGCAGCAAATCAAGTTGCAATAAGACTAGGCACCTCCCCTTATATTAAGGCTGGATGAGGTAACCAGTAGGAGTGGAAGGATTCCAAAAGTAGACAAAAAAGTCAGAGACAGCCCCTGCTCCCACTGTTAGGACTTCTGCAAAAAAAACAAAAAACAAAAAAAAAAAAACAAAAAACAAAAACAAAAAACAAAACAAAAACCCAAAACAAAACAAAAAACTGGGGAAACAGGGCCTTGCGCTTCCTAGGCAAGGGCTCTACCACTGAGCTAAATCCCCAACCCCCCAAGTGCTCCTTTTAATCTGTGAGAGCTGATGTGCTCAGTGAGTCCATCTTGTAGGCAATCTTGACTAAGGATAGGAAAATAAAGATGATGACTCAGATGCTTTGCATATGGATTTCACAGTCTACTTTCTTTCAGATGGAAGTCATCCTTGGAGCGGGGGTCAGGGTGTAAGCCGTGCCCTACAGGGCAAACATAATCTATCTCAATCTATCTCAAGCGAGATATGAGAACAGCGTTGATCAGACAGATGGTTATTGTGTATTAATAGCCAGGGCCATGTATCGAGGAGGTAAGCTGTTGAAATCAAGGTGCATGTGATCTTTAACTCTTGGCTTTCTCATCTTTGTATAGGAGATGGTACTGCCATCTGGCTGCAAGAATCATGAAGGCTGAAGGAAGTAGAGCTTCAGTTTTAAAAAGTGTGAGCTCTTCCAATGCAATGTCATATCAGCAGGAGGGCTTCGGGATTCGGAATGTGGGAAAAGAGGGCAGGGTCACAGGATTAGACACGGACCCACGGGGACACAAGCCGGAAGTTGGTCATCTAGACGCCTCACCTGGAGGGCACTGTGAGACACCTAGAGGAGAACACAGACTAGGAAGGAAGTTTCTTCCATGTTCTCTAAGGAATCCTTTCTGAACATGCCATAGTGCTCAGTGACTAGATGATGCAGCCGAGACCAGTGCAAGCCCCTCCAGAGGCTGGTGGTCGTACTGCTTACACAGGCTCTGCAGTCAGGGAAGAGCCGAGCGAGCATGTTCAGTGCGGGTACTTTTCACTTAGTATCTACTTATCTTGGACATTGGCATCTCCTGGAGTTCTGGTTTGCTTATAATCTCGTGTTTGCACCGCCTCATGGTGCCTTTGCTAATTAAGATGTAGATTCTCAGGCTCAGGGCCAAGGCTCGGTAACAGAGCATTTGCCTCTATAAGATTTCTTTTTCTTTTTCTTCAATTCCTATTAACCAAAGTTTTATTAAGATGTCACTATTTCATGCCTTTTTTTTTTTTTTTTTTTGCAACAAAAGTCAAATGCACTTGTCAATGCCATAAACAAAATAGAGGACAGCAGCACGAGTGCGCGCGCGCGCGTGCATGCATGCGTGCGTGCGGCTAGGCTTAGATAGAAATATTCAAAGTCAGAATTAAAAGTGATTCAAGAAAAGTAAAGTATAAGGAAAACTAAGGAACACTTAAAAAAAAAACCTCACGAATTGAGTGAGTTTTCTTTGAGATGTGGTGCCTAGGGAATCTTGCGGCAGAGCCCCGTGGAGTCCCGTAGAAAAATAATTATAAATTTCTCATGAAGTAAAACCTAGATACTGGATATCTGCTGGGTTCCCCCTGATTCTGAGTACAGACTAGTTATTTTGATAATTTATCTGGCCATGTGACAGAGATCTCAGTGCAGAGGATTTAACAACTGGGGTAACATTAATAGGAAACATTAGCACAAAGCTTGCACAGCCGGCAAGCAGATGTTCATGCGTCCTCACCACGGATTGCTATGGGAGAAAAACATAGCAAGAAACAAACAAAAACCAAACATTTCCATATACCCAAAACCTGACTATTTTAGCTGCCACCAGCAGTGTAGAAGTCACACCAGAAAAGACATCTGAAACTTACCCTGTGCCTGCCTTTGATATTTTTTCGACAAACCTCCTGGGAGCTGTATTTTTGGCTCACACATTACTTAAAATGTGGTAACAAATAAGATGCTCTTCTGTCAAGGATAAATTTATTCAAAGTGAAATAACAACTCCATTTTAAAGTAGTCCTCTCTAGAGATATCTCTTCAAAAATAAGTATCCTTTTCATTTATCTTTAGTTCTATATGTCGCCTTCTTACATTTTAGAGTAGGTTTTGTTTGTCCCTTCAATGTGTCTGAGACATTACCATGCAGATAGCTTCATCTAGTATGATGGATAAGAAAAATGGATAAGATTTTTCCTTCAGGTTTTGTAATGAAGAAATTCATGTTTATAAGTAATTATTAAAATAGACAGAAAAGGGTAAAAAGAGATCAGAGAAAGCTCCACTTGAAAGAGGGCAGAACAGAAAATGCTTTTCTAGGTAAAGCATGCTCAGAGTGAATCCAGTGGGAGCTTTTGCAACCCACACTGGAATTGTGGCAGGATGTTCTCACTGAGACACATGAACTGAGAATCGCATGAGTACCGTGCACATTAGAAATGCATGCTGTACACAGGACACTAGAAATGCATGCTGGACACAGGACACCAGAAATGCATGCTGGACACAGGACACTAGAAATGCATGCTATATGCAGGATATTAGAAATGCATGCTGAAACAGGACACAAGAAATTCATGCTGGACACAGGACACTAGAAATGCATGCTGTATGCAGGATACTGCATGCTGGAACAGGACACAAGAAATTCATGCTGGATACAGGACACTAGAAATGCATGCTGTATACAGGACACTAGAAATGCATGCTGGACACGGGACACTAGAAATGCATGCTGTATGCAGGATACTAGAAATGCATGCTGTATGCAGAACACTGGAAATGCATGTTGTATACATAACCTAACATAGAGAGAAATAATTACCAACTAATAAATGAGAGTAATCTTAAGGTTGAAATAAATAAATTCAACTAAAAATAAAAGATGTTTGAGACAGTAAGGCCACTCCAGAGATTCAGAGGCAACATGAAACCTAGAGGGGCTGGGGAAGAAGTGAATGCCATTACCACCTAGAGTATGGCTCTGTGTTTCCAGCCTGTAAACATACTTAGCATGGACTAGCAATCTCACTGCTAGGAATCCCACACAAGGCAATAAACATTCTCTCTGTGGTGTTATTTTTTTAATTACAAATTGACTGAAACTGTTTTAATACTTTAATCAAAGATCACAAACAGAAACAATGATGTGATGAATATCTATCTGTACATATCTATATAGAGATTAGTATGTCTATATATAGTTAGAAAGAAAATTATGTCAGTGTTATGGATAGTAACTAGAGAGAGAGTTGCAGAAATACTATGTGTGTGTCTGTTTGTAGAAATCTTCTCTAAGATTTCAGCTCACATCATTGAGACACCTCGACAAGTCCCAAGACTTTTGGCATAAGACACAGCCTAAAGGCCAGTAGGTGGATGGTATAGCTTGCCTGAAGCAACAGAATGCCCTCCTATGAATGGAGGGCTTGTTGTTCCTTTTTATAAAAGCCTTGAACTTAATTGCATTAGGGGAAATTCTGGGGTGACAGACTCCAGGATGGATGTCACATACAGCCAACCTCCCAGAGACCCTGGTATGATGATATGACTGCTAAACAACCTTCTTAGAGTCTCACCATCCCCGGTGTGACTTCTCTGTTTCTTGCTTGCAGTGTAAGATGTGAGCCTTTGGTTGTTTGTGCCACCATGACTGCTGCCTGCTACCTGCCAACACAATTCTGTGCTCTCGTGTATAGCTTATCCCTCTTGAGCTATAAACCAAATAAAGTTTTTCTTCTGTAAATAGCCTTGTTCGTGGTGTTCTATCATAGAAATAGAAAGGTGTGTAACTAATGCATCTGTAATAACATTTGGCCAAATACCTTAGCAATTAATGACTCATCCAAGTTGATAACAATGGGTACCAATGATATAAAGGGAGCTAAATATCTCATGCTATACCCCAGAGAGAGCTCTATGGAATAATATGATTATATAGATATATATTTCATCTACTGCTACTCAGAGAGCATGATAGAGAGCAAATCACAATGCATCCTGACACTCCTGTTACATATGGGATATATATTTATGCCAGTAAGATGCTCACAAGCAGGAAGGTAAGAGAACATGTTTAACACCAATAGGTTATCTATAGGGAAACCTTGTGAAATAGTGTTTTGATTTTATGCTAGTGTTTGTGCACATATATTCATGTGTATGTATGTTTCTGCAGTTGAGCATGTGTGTGCAGCTCTGTGTGGGCATGGCTGTATCCTCAGGACATTGTTCACCTTTTTTGAGATAAGACTTCTTGTTGACCTGGATATCACTAATTAGACTTAGACTGTTTGTCCAGAAAGGCTCCAGAGAGTCTCCAGAGGACTGAAATTACAAATATGCACCATCAAGTTCAGAAATTGTATATAGGAACAAACTCTCAGGGCCTCATGGTCCACTTTACCAACCAAAGTATCTCCCTAGTCTTTCTCTAGATTTCACAAATCCTAATTTCCAATGTTTCCCTACTATCTAAAGTGGGATGATAGAGAATGAATTCATCATCAATAATATTAAGAATTTTATAAAGACAAATGAGTTATAAAGAATTCAATTACATTCCTGCAAAAATTGGTATAACAAATGAAAGTGTAATCCAAAGACCACTAAAAGTATCCCTAAGTCCAGACTGGATTTCAAGTCAAATCACCATAGACAGGTAACTTAACAACAAGGTTTATCCTTTCCCAGGTCTGCAGGCTTGAAGCCAGAAACAAGGTCTGTCATGGTAGATCTGGTAACAGTCTCTCTTCCTGAGAGGCTGATTGCTGACTCCCTGTCTTTACATGGTGGAAAGAACAGGCTCTCTGGTCTCCTCAGCACTCTTCTCAGGGCACTAATCCCATCATCAGGTATTTAGATTCAGACCTCATTTAACATGATCCCTTACCCAAAGACCCAGCACACTGGGCTCAGAGCTTCATATACTGGAGACCTACTTCAGACCTATGGTCAGGTAAGGTTCAATCAGCACACTCTGTGAATGTTGAAATGGAATAGGTAATAAAATCTACATGGATGGGTAGAGATGCCACAGACCCTTGTGGTCAAAGTGCACAGAGCCAGCAGTGACCTCTGAGGAGAGTTGGAGTGAATGCATAGCACTCTAGGTGCTGTGCAGAGGAAAGGCTGACCACTGTCTCAGGCAGACTTGACCAATCTTCCTCATGAAGGATAGAAAACTTTGGTTTCTTCTCCAGGTTATTTTTCTAGAGGAAGTATGAGAATTCAAGCACTTGAAAGGATGATGTAGGCAAGTGTCAACGAGGGAGCAGAGGGTACCTGAAAGAGAGTGGGGGACAAGAGACGTGAAGAGTCTGATCAAGGCGACAATTTTATTTTTTCCCAAGGCTGAATTTATATCGTAACAGGGGTAATAGAGAGAGGGGGGAAGTGGGAAACATTTACACAGGCCAAGGACACAGTATTCGTGTGGTCAGCTGATGTCAACCTTTTCAGAAAGGCTACAGGTCATCACATTGGGCATCTTGACATCAGATGTATTTCTCAGCAAGGTCAGAACTTTATCATATAATTATTCATCCTGACCACCAAACTTGTATTAGTCTTCTGCAACTGGCTGGGGATTTTCCATGAACCCAGTCATACTTAACTCTAACCATAATATTAGCATCAATAATGGAGAGTTTCAAGGGCATCGCTTCCAACAGGCAAACTTTGCAGGACTCAGGGCCCCTACATGACACTGCACTGTACTCCCCTCTGGTGAAGGTCTGACCTCTTCCTGATACAGTTAAATCACCGCATCACACCTGTACTTTGTGTCTGGTTTCATAGCTCCCTGGCATAACAGATACTTCAAAAACATGTTACCGAATAGTAAATCATTTAAATTGTGGATTTTTGAATATACTTGTTTCCATTTTAACAGGAGACAAAAATCTGTCTTAGAAAAGTGTGGGAGAGAAAGAAATCCTCTTCATTCATATTTAACAGATACTCACTGGGAATTTTCCATGTGCCCATACTATGCCAGTTAATATAGCTATGAAGATACATGCATGGATCGACAGCCCTTTAGATTTATCGATTCCTACAGAAATTGGCATGTAAAACATTCACAGTACAAACAAGACTTGTGACTCAGTCCTCAGTAAACTGTAGGCATATTGAGCAAAAATTGTTCTCTGCACACACCCAGGGGACCTGGAAGAAAACACTGAAGTGTGTTTAATTAAGAAGTGCAAGACCCTATTGGTAGTGTATTTCCAATCTTAAACACAAGGCAATGTGATAGGCAAATTCCACTACCCAAGGAAAGAGATTGTTCCTCTCAGTTGCTACACCCAGTATGGCTATATCCCCAACACAGGTCTAGTTATTGGCTTTGAGGAGTCCTCTAAAGAGAAAAAAGCTGATGGTTTCAGAGGGAATTTTAAATGGCAATGTATGCTAATATTTGGGAATAGGGAGCCATCAACTTCTCATCCTGAGGATTTTATTTATAAGAGTGTGTAGGGTATGTGTTCTGTCAACTTGAAACCCAACTAGGGTCATCTGGGAAGTGTTAACATCATTTGAGGAGTTGCCTTGCCATATTGACCTATGGGCTTGTCTGTGAGGGCAATTTCTTGATTAATGACTGATGTGGAAGGGCTCAGCCTACTGTATGCAGTACTCTTGAGCAGGTCATGGGTTGTATAATAAAGCACGTTGAGCAAGCCATGGGAGCAAGCCAGTAAGAAGCACTCCTTCCTGGTCTCTGCTTCAGTTCTTGACCCTAGAGTCCTGACTTGAGTTCCTTCCTTGACTTCCCTTTATGTTGGACTGTGATATCAGTGATCTCTAGGATCAATGAGAGACCCTATTTCCAAAGGTAGTAGGAGGAAGATACTCATTTGTTGGTCTCTCTGGCATTTACACACACACACACACACACACACACACACACACACACACACACACACGCACACACACACACATACACTTCTAGATGACGGCAACATCGACTGCTCTCATATAAGCACTGATAACAAAAACCTGTTTCATGTGAATGACAATCTTTGACGTGATAGGTAGATTTGAACTCTATTACTTAATTAAACAAAAGAAACTAAAATCTAAAATAATCAGTAAATAATCCCTTCAAAATAAAATACATTCTCAAACTAGGAATCAGCAGTTATCAAGAAGCCTTGAAATTGTCAGTTGTGAGTAAATTCAACCATTTGGAAAATTGTAGCCACCGAAATGGAAAATCCATCCCAGTGATTTGGAAAATTGAAGCTATTGTGCGTTCTAATCGATAAAGCTGTTCCCAGGTCCAGCAAGTTCTAGTGCCCACTCTACCATCTCAGCCTGCCAGAGACCATCTCCTTCCCCTTCTCACAAAAGTAAATGACGCTTACACCAGAACCACTAAGCAAGAGGGAGTTTTGACTAGAGCCCAGTATTAGTCACTGTTCTATTGCTAGGAAGAGACACCATGACCAAGCCCAACTCTTAGAAAAAAAAAAGCACTTAATTGCCGAGTTGCTTACAGTTTCATAGGCTGAGTCCATTATCATGGAGAGAACATGGTTTCGCTCCTGGCGATGAGCAGTAGCTGAGCACCTGATCCACAGGGAGGGAGAGGGGAGAGGGGAGAGGAGGCACTGAATAAGGAAGGTGTAGGTTTTTGAAACCTCCATGCCCATGTCAAGTAACACACTTCCTTAGACAAACCTGTACCTTTCAATCCTTCTGAAATAGGGCTAATCCCCGAAAGCTAAGCATTCAAATAGATAATCCCATTGGGTAGCATTTTTATTCTTATTGACAAGCCCCAACCCCAAGGAGAATTGTCTGGATCATGTACAAGAACAATTCATGAAGACGAGGTCATCCCAGGGTCCTTATGTAAAGACAGCCCTGTGAGAACACAGAACAAAGAGCACGATGCAGCCACAGAGGTGTATCTTGGGGCAATGCACCCAGAATCCCAGAAAGCAATGTCCAGGAGCTCAGGAAATCCAGCTTCAGGGAAGCACATAGCAGACATGTAGTTCTGACTCCAGCTACGCAGAACTGTGAGAAAATACATTACTGTCTCTGATACAGCAGTTTCCATGGATAGATCCAAAGATAACTCTTAAAACTCAGATAACTTTGTGAGAAGTACTGGCACACATGTCTGAGGTAGGAAGGTTGTCCAGACTGTGCTAAAAAAGAAAAAAAATGCGATTTTGTCTCAAAATAAATAAATAAAGCCATCAGGTGACCTGAGTTTTAACCAAGACTCAGAGTACAGGTGCAGCAGCTTTTGATTTTCTTATAGAGGAGCTTGTGTGGTTAGGGGGATAACCCAGTTACTAAATGCTGGGTGTTAAAGATGAAGACCTCATATAAAAAGCCTAGAGTGGCTATACGTATCTGTAATCTCAGCACAGGAGAGTCAGAGACTGGTGGATCACTGGTGTTCACAGGGTAGCCAGGCTGTGGGAACTGGGGAAGTCCAGGGCCCTTTCTCAATAAAACAAACAAACCAAAAACAAAAAACCCCAAAAACCAAAAAATTAAAAAGAAAAAAAAAAGATGGGGAATGATTGAGAAAGATACTTGGTGTTCCTGGTGTTTACCTCTGGCTTCTACGTACACAAGCACTTGGAGCACCTTTCTACAAACACACAACACACACACACACACACACACACACACACACACACACACACACAGAGAGAGAGAGAGAGAGAGAGAGAGAGAGAGAGAGAGAGAGAAACACAGCTACACAAACCCATGTGCATATATGCAACACAGAGAGATGAAATTTAAAAATAAATAAAAATAATGGGTAACTTGCAAAATCTCAAAAAGAGATTCTGAGGGGCTCAGTCAGTAAGAAAATGTCTAGCGACTAGCCACCCCTCACTGGTTTAATGTCTGCCACCTCCGCAAGGTCGAGAGCCCTCTGCTTTTCTCTTATTTGCCATGCACGCTCCACAGGCTGTGTGCCTTCCCTTTGATCCACTTACTGTGTTTGATTTGCTACTTAACTAATTTATGTTCTCTTCTCTGTTCCGTCCTTTCATCTAGTTATTGGCTTAATTTATTCTTCCTTTTCTAACTGTCAGAGACAGATGTTTGCCTCATGAATTTTTTAACCTTTTCTTTTTGTAATTAGGACTTGAAGACTGTAAATTTTCTTCAAGGCATAATTTAATGGCAACTGGTGAATTTCGATGCGAAGGCTATGATGTTCATATTGAGTTCAAATCATCTACTAATGTGTGCTGTAATTGTCCAATTGTCCATGGGTTACATAGGAATTGAATGTTAATACCCAAACACATGAAGTTAAGTGGTTAATCTTTGAAATTTTCTTTTGAACTTAGTTCTGTTGTAGTCAGAGAACAAACTCATGTTACAAACTCATTTAAAAGACAGTTTCAGTCTAGCACACGGTATGTACATAAGCATTCAATATGCATACGAATGAAAACTCCAGTTTTGTGGTACAATGTAGCAGACAGGTTCATTTTAAGACACAATTCAATCCTTCGATTTTAAGTGATTACTTCACATATTAAGAACAGATCAGATTTTTTTCATATTGACAGTAAGTTTGACTTTTAGCCACCTAAGTTTTCTTCAGCTATCTAGCTAACTAAACTCGCGGAAGTTATGATGAGGTGTTAGCTACGCCCATGATATCACAAGCTAGTTTGTGATAAAGCACTGCTATTTTCTGAAGTGGCCCTTTGATGTCTTCTCCTCTGAAAGTCTACTTTGCCTAATATTGGTGGGGACAGATAAGGACTCACTCAGGTGCATCTTAAAATTCTAACTTTGCTATTTTCCATTTTAACCTGTAGCCTTGAGGCCTGTGTGCTTTTGGTAAATAGTATACGCCTACTGTGCTTATGCCCAGCCTCTAAGACTGGTTTTCACTGGTTATATCAATTCTATTTTAATGAAATGACTGATAAACTGCACTGAAGTCATCAATGTTAATATATATTATATATCATATTTTATATTTTATATTTTATAATTATATTATATACATTATTGTGTATATATATGTATTATATATATATATATATATATATATATATATACTTTTCCACATGTCATACTTTCCTATATGTCTTGGCTTATTATATCTTGGCTCATTAGTGCTATGATTATATGTCACTATTATTTCTTCTTCATTACCTTTACTTTCTTTCTGTGGTCTTTACTTCTTCTCTTCATGCTTCTGCGATGACCATACTTTAGCTACGCATCTTTAACTCCAGTGCCTCCAAATATGCTGGAAATGTTGGACAACACAGAATTGCTGGCCTGTTGGTCCTGTGCAGATGAGTGCTGGTGGGCGGGAGCTGGTGGAAAAGGAGGTGCCTGAAACATGGATGGCAGAGGCCACTGTTCTGGCCCAGGGGTCAAAGACCTTGGAGAACTGAAAATGTGATTCTTCAGGATTGAGAGCCTGAGGTATATAGTGCTCGACACACAGTACATTATTGGGTAAGAAGTGGATGAGAGAGATGTGTGGCCCCCAATTAAGTAATATAGCAAAAGAACCCTCATTTTCTTGGCTGTGCCTGGGTGTTCTGTAAAAGTGCTTCCTTTACAATCATTATCTCTGAATTAAATGTTTCTATCAGAAAAAAAAACAAATCAGAACTTCAATCTACTGAAAACCCACTCATTTTCTGTTTTTCTAACTCTATTTATTGAGACCAGAAAGTATCAGATTAGACAGAAACCTTGTAATTACTTTTATCACATCTATGGGTTTTGTTGTCACCAAGAGCTCTGTGAATGTCCCTGTCTGAAAGCACAAATGAGGCCTGGGGAGGATTGCTTGTTGGAACTAATTCCTGGACAAAAGGAGTTCCATTCAGAAAGTCCTTTCCCGTCCTCAAATCTTGTAGAGTACTCTCTAGCTTTTTTTTTCTTTTTTTTATAGTTTATGTTTCACATTGAGGCCTTTGATCCACTGGAAGCTGAATTTTGTGCAAGGTGATACATAGGGGTTTAATTTCTCTCTTTAACAAATGGACATCCAGTTTTCCCTGCAGCATTTATTGAAAGTGCTATCTTTTTCCCAGTATGCATTTTCGTGTTCCTTATACTTCTAATTTGGGAAGATATTTTGAGAAGTATTGGTGTGGTTCTTTTCCTTTCTTATAGAATTTAGCTGTGAATCCATCTGGATCTGGGTCGGTTTTAGTCAAGAGACTTTTGTTATCTGTCATCAGTCTGTTGAAGTCACTGATCTCTTCTTGGTTAAATTGTGGTGGACTGGGACTGAGAGTGTCTGGCAGTTAATTCCTTTTAGATTTTCAAGTTTAATTGCATATTGATTTTTAAAGTAGTCCTTATGTTCTTTCTTTCCTGAATTTCTTGGTGTATTTTGTAATGTTTCCCTGTTCATATATATTTCTATTAAAATATGTCTCCTCTTTCAGTTAATTCAACTAAGGGTTCGTAAGGCATTCTGTTGTTTTTGTTGTTGTTATTGTTGTTGTTTTAAAAATCAGTTCTTAGATTCATTGATTCTTTGTATTGCTTTGTTATTTATTATTATTATTATTATTATTATTATTATTATTATTTTGTTAATTTTTCATCTACTAGATTTGGGCATGATTGTTTCTTCTTTTTGCTAAGTGATGAATCCCAAATGAATGCAAACAACAGATCAGTAAATGCAAGTAACAGAGTGCAAATAATTGGACTCAAGGGGATAGACTATATATAAGAAGTGGTCATGAAGCATGAAGTTAGGAATTGAAGGAGGGGGGACATCATGCAAATGTGTATGTACTAATGTAGGAAATCTTCAAAGTAAAAACAAGTCAATTAACAGTTTTAAAGTCCAGATGAGCACCTGGAGAATCTAATCTTAAGGAGAAAATATGGAGAGAGCCCTTTGTTGTTTATTCCTAAGTAAAATCCAGAATTTTTTTTTTTACACTACAAGTGGGAGCTGCAAACCACAGTGACTCAAATATTTCCATAACACTGTCATCAGGAGGTTTCAATAAATTAGAGTTTAAAATGCTTGCCCTATTTCCTTGTGATTGCTTTGTGTTTAATTTTGCACATTTAAAGGATTACTCTTCTGATCTACCTTCCCAAGGTCTTCCCAGGAATGCCAAGTTCCTGATAGAGTAGACTTGGAGAATGAAGAGTGAATTTAATGGAAGTCAGAGAAGGACTGAGGTCAGTCAAGAGAGGGAGACAGAGACAGAGTCAGAGAGACACAGAGAGAGGAGAAACGGAGCACACAGCACTCTGTGGTTGAATCTCAACAAATTCTGTAAAAGAGGCACTCTATTGCTCTGGCCCTGTTGAAATTAAAATAAATAACTTGTAAGTCAAGAGAAGCCTGTGTGTGCAGGAGAATGACCTTGTTTGGATCTTGTTTGAAGCCTCAGAGGCCCTCATTGCATCTGGGTGGTAACAGAGGAACAAGATAAAGCCACTTCATGAAGACAAGCTTTGGGGGAACACTTGAAAAGAAGTCTTGTGTACATAACACACTTAAAAATGACATAAGTAAAATACGATTGGCTGAAAAGAAGACGAGATTCAAGAGAGACATTAGACAGCGAGAAAAGAAGTAGTGAAATGATCCATATACATCTACATATGTAGCAACATATGAATGTCAAGAAAGACTCCAGTCAGACTCAAAGAATGTCACACATGCTGGCAATAAGTGCATAGCAATGGATCAATAAGAGAAACTACTGTGGTCAACAAGCCTGCAACATCAAGGAGGAAATGCCCTGCGGCTGCTTGACAATAGAAGCTGTGACACAAGCCCCTGTCCCTAAGCACACTCCTGACTTGTAGGGTTTGCTGTGTGAACCCTAGAGGTAAGTTAGTGCTTTTAAAAATGTTTTCCGTCTTCCTTCCTTCCTTCCTTCCATCCCTCCTTCCTTCCTTCCTTCCTTGTCAATTTCTGAAGTTACAGTAAAGCACTTTGAGGAAGAGTGCTTTCATGCTCTCAGCATTGCCCCATTACCTGTATTTTGTTGTCAATAGTTGAGGCCACTGAGCGTCCCCTCCTTTGTGCTAGCATGGCCCTTGTTTGGGTCTTCTTTAGGCAGCCATGTTGATGAGATTTCACGGGTGCAGCCTCTTGACATTTCTAGGAGACACAATCTCTTGGTAACCTCCCTGTCCCTCTGTTTCTTACAATATTTACTTCATTCTCTCTTTCGCAATAATCCTTGAGCCTTATGTGCAGGAACTGTGTTACAGACTTGTCAATTAGAACTAGGAACCAGAGTATTTCTTGTTCTCTGCATTTTAATCAGTTGTGGTTTTCTCTAATAGTTTCCATCTGTTGCAAAGGGAATTATCTTTGATGAGGGGGTGAGAACTCCACTTATCTGTGGGTATAAGGATAAACATTTAAAACGTAGTTAAGAATTATGCAGTGTTTGTTAGTAAGTGGTAGTTGTAGGTTCTCCTCCATGATCCATGACTTCACTAGCCCTGGGTAGCTGACTAAATTTCCAGTACTAGGCATCTTCCCCTCCTGTTGAATGAGACTTAAGACTAATGTGAGAGTCATGGCTACTGTTAAGGAATGCATGTCATTACTCCACTCTTATGGTTAAATGCCATGTTGGTCATTGTTTCAGTCCAAGGTTTCATAGCTGGGCTGGACTATTGTTTGCTGCCTTCCATGGGAAGCTTGTGTGGTGCTTTTGCGTACCATGAGAGCTAATTCTAATGGAGGAGACTTTTGGGTCAGTACCACATCAAGTCCTTTGTCCAAAAGTCCTATGTCCAAAGTTCATAATGCCTTCTGAAACAGGGACTTACTATCCATCCTTGGGTAGCAATCAGGAGCAAGAGCAATAGCCTACAAGTCTGGGAGTCGCTTGGACAACTTTGACCAAAATGTCCAAAAGGGCATTATATTTTTTTTTATTTATTCACTTTATATCCCACTCACTGCCCACTGTCCTGGTCATTCCCTCCCACAATCCTTCCTTCCATTCCCTTCTCCTCTGATAGGGTAGAGGACTCATTGAGTATGTCCCAACCCTGGCTCATAAGTCTCTGTGGGACTAGGTACATCCTCTTCCACTGAGGCCAGACAAGGCAGCCCAGCTAGAAGAACATATCCCACATGCAGGCAACAGCTTTTGGGATAGCCACCCCCCTCCCTGCTCCAGTTGTTCAGGACCCACATAAAGACAAAGCTGTACATTTCTTACGTATGCCTAGGTCCAGCCTGTGTGTGCTCTTTGGTTGATAGCTCATTCTCTGAAAGCCCCAAGCATCTAGGTTAGGTGGCACTATTGGTCATCTTGTGGAGATTCCATCCCCTTTAGGGTCCGCAATCCTTTCCCCAACTCTTCTGTAAGAGTCCCCAAGCTCCATCCAATGTTTGGCTGTTAGTCTCTGCATCTGTCTGACTCAGGTGCTAGAAGGAGCCTCTTAGAGGACAGTCATGCTAGATTCCGCCAAGCATAACAGGGCACCATTAATAGCGACAGTGATTGGTGCTTGCCCATGGGATGGGTCTCAAGTTGGGCAGGTTACTGGTTAGCCATTCCCTCAGTCTCTGTTTTATCCCCTGATCCTCTGTCCCTGCATTTCTTGTAGACAGGATAAATTTTGGGTCAAAAGTTTTATGGATGGGTTGGTGTCTTTATTGCTGCACTGGGGATTTTGCCTGGTGGCAGGAGGTGGCCTCTTCATGTTCCATATCCCCAATGCTGTGAGATACTGCTAAGGTCATTCCCATTGATTCTTGGGCACCTCCCCTATCCCAGGTCTCTGTCATTTTATCAAGATGCTCCCACCACCTCCCCACCTCTGTCAGTTGCAGATTTCTATTCATCTTCATGGCCATCTGGCCATCTCTCCTGTCCCTCTCCACACTTGATTCTGAACACCACCACCCCTTCCCCCCCCACACACACACTTCCACTCCCCATGCCTTCACCCACCCAGTTTCCTCCTTCTATCTGCCTCCTATCACTATTTTATTGCCCCTTATCACTGAGATTCAAGAATCCTTGCTTGGGCCTTCCTTCTTGTTTAGCTTCTTCAGGTCTGTTGAGAGTAACATACCTATATTTTATGACTACTGTCCACTTATAAGTGAGAATATACCATGCATGTCCTTTTGGGTCTGGCTATCTCACTCAGGATGATATTCTCAAGTTCCATCCATTTGTCTGCATAATTAATGATGTCCTTGTTTATAATGGCCAAGTAGTATTCCATTGTATGTAGATGTACACATTTTCTTTATCCATTCTTCAGATGAGGGACACCTAGGTTATTTCTAGTTTCTGGCTATTATGAATAAAGCTGCTATGAACATAGTTGAGCAAGTGTCTTTGTGGGATGGTGGAGCATCCTTAGGGTATATGCCCAGGAGTGGTTTAGCTGGTTCTTGAGGTAGAACTATTCCCAGTTTTCTGAGAAACTGCCAAATTGATTTCTAAAGTGGTTGTACAAGTTTGCACTCCCACAAACAGTGAAGGAGTGTTCCCTTTGCTCTACATCCTTGTGAGCATATAATGTCACTTGAGTTTTTTTATCTAAGCCATTCTGGTTGGTGTAAGGTGGAATCTCAGAGTTGTTTTGATTTGCATTTCCCTGATGACTAAGGACTTTGAACATTTCTTTAAGTGCTTCTCAGTCATTTGGTATTCCTCTATTGAGAATTCTCTGTTTATCTCTGTACCCCATTTTTAATTGAATGATTTGGGCTGTTGCTATCTAACTTCTTGTGTTCTTTATAAATTTTGAATATTAGCCCTCTGTCTGATGTAGGGTTGTTGAAGACCATTTTCCAATCAGTAGGCTACCATTTTGTCCCATTGATAGTGTTCTTTGCTTACAGAAGACTTTCAGTTTCATGAGGTCTCATTTATCAATTGTTGGTCTTAGAGTCTGAGCCATTGGTGTTCTGTTCAGGAAGCTGTCTTCTGTACCAGTGTGTTCAAAGTTATTCCCCACTTTCTATTCTATTAGATTTGGTGTATCCAGTTTTATGTTGACGTCTTTGATCTACTTGGACTTGAGTTTCGTGCAGAGTAATAGACATGAATTTATTTACATTCTTCTACATGCAGACATCCAGTTAGACCAGCACTATTTTTTGAAGATGCTTTTTTATTTTTATTTTTATTTTTTTGGTTGGATCCTGAAGTTCTTTTATTGTTCAGGATTGTTTTGGCTATCCTGGGTTCTTTGTTTTTCTATATGAAGTTGAGAATTGCTTTTTCAAGGTCTGTGAAAAATTGTGTCTGGATTTTGATGAGAATTGCACTGAATCTGTAGATTGCTTTTGATATGATGGCCAATTTCACTATGCTAAATTTCCCTATCCATAGATATTGGAGATATTTCCAACATCTTACATCTTCTTCAGTTTCATTCTTCAGTGATTTGAAGTTCTTGTCATATACCTCTTTCCCTTGCTTGTTTAGAGTTACACCAAGATATTTTATACTATTCATGGCTATTGTAAATGGCTGTTGTTTCCCTTTTTTTCTCAGCCCATTTATCATTTGTATAAAGGAAGGATACTGATTATTTTGAGTCAATTTTGTTCCTATTTTGTGGCATACTTAGAGGAGTATTGGTATTAGCTCTTCTTTGAAAGTCTGGTAAAATTCTTCATTAAAAACCTCTGGCCCTGGGCTGTTTTTTTGGTTGACACCCTCCCCCCTGCTTTTTTGACTCTATTTTCTTAGAGGCTATAGAGTTGTTTAAATAGTTTTCCTGATCTTCATTTAACTTTGGTCAGTGGTGTCTAGAAAATCATCCAATACTTTAGGATTTTCTATTTTTGTGTAGTATAGGCTTTTGAAGTAAAACATAATGATTCTTTAAATTTTCTCAGTGACTATTTCCCTTATCATTTCTGATTTTGTTTATTTGGATATTCTGTGTTTTGGTTAGATTGGCTAAGGATTTGTCTATCTTGTTAATTTTCTTAAAGAACCAGCTCTTGTTTTCTTATTTGTACTATTTTCTTTGTTTCTGATTGATTTCAGCCCTGATTTTGATTATTTTCAGCCTTCCTCTCTTTGGTGTGCTTGTTTGCTTGCTTGCTTGCTTGCTTGCTTCCTCCTCTTTCTTCTCTCCCTCCTCCTCTCCCTCCTTCTCTCCCTCCTTCTCCTCCTCCTCCTCTTTCTCCTTCTTCTTCATTCTTGTTCTTGCTCTTCTTGTTCTTGTTCTTCTTGTTCTTGTTCTCCTCTCCTTCTCCTCCTCCTCCTTCTCCTCCTTCTTCTTCTTGCTGTTCTTGTTCTTGTTCTTCTTGTTGTTGTTGTTGTTGTTCTTTTCTCCTCATCTTCTTCCTTCTTGTTGTCCTTGTTCTTGTTCTTGTTCCTCTTGTTCTTGTTCCTCTTGTTCTTGTTCTTCTTATTCTTGTTCTTCTTGTTCTTGTTCTTCCTTCTTCTTCTTGTTCTTGTTCTTCTTCTTCTTCTTCTTCTTCTTGTTCTTCTTCTTCTTCTTCTTCTTCTTCTTCTTGTTCTTCTTGTTCTTCTTCTTGTTCTTCTTCTTCTTGTTCTTCTTGTTGTTGTTGTTGTTGTTGTTCTTCTTCTTCTTCTTCTTCTTCTTCTTCTTTTCTTCTTCTTCTTCTTCTTCTTCTTCTTCTTCTTCTTCTTCTTCTTCTTCTTCTTTCTTCCTCCTCCTCCTCCTCCTCCTCCTCCTTTTTCCTCCTCCTTCTCCTCCTCCTCCTCTTCCCTTCTTTCTTTCTTTTTTCTTCTTCCCCATTCTCTTCCCTTTTCCTCCTCTTCTTTGCTAGAGCTTTCGGGTATACTTTTGAATTGCTCCAATTTCCTTATGGAGAAACTTAGTGCCATGAACTTTCCTCTTAGCATGCTTTCATCGAGTCCCATAAATTTGGGTATGTTGTGCCTACATTTTTATTGAAGTCTTTGATTTCTTTCTTTTTTATGACACAAAGATCATTGAGAAGAGAATTGTTCAGTTTCCATGAGTGTGGAGGCTTTCTGGTGTTTCTGTTGTTGAAATCCAGCTTTAATCCATGATGGTCTGTTAAGATATGAAGCATTACTTCAATTTTCTTGTATCTGTTGAGGCTTGCTTTGTGACTGACTATATGGTCAATTTTGAAGAAGGATCCACAAGGTACTGAGAAGAAGGTATATTCTTTTATGTTTGGGTGTAATGGTTTATAGCTGTCTGTTACACCCCGTTGATTCATAATGTGTCTGTTAGTTTCATTATTTCTCTGTTTAGTTTCTGTCTAGATGATATGTTAATTGATGAGAGGTTAAAGTCATTCACTCCTAATGTGTGGGGTTTGATGTGCAATTTAAGCTTTAGCAATGTTTCTTTTACAAATGTTGGTGCCCTTGTATTTGGGGCATAGATGTTCAGAATTGATATTATCTTGGTAGATTTTTCCTTTGATGAGTATGAAGTGTCCTTCCCTGTCTCTTTTGATTATTTTTCTTTGAAGTCTATTTTATTGGATATTAGAATGACTACTCCAGCTTGCTCTTTGGGTCTATTTGCTTGGAAAACATGTCACCAGCCTTTTACTCTGAAGCAATGCTTTGTTGCTGAAGTGTTTCTTGTATGCAGCAAAATGATGGATCTTGTTTTCCCATCCATTCTGTTAGCCTGTGTCTTTTTATTGGGATATTGAGTCCATTGATATTAGAGATATTAATGACCAGTGATTATTATTTTCTATTATTTTGATGTTAGTGGTGTGTGTGTGTGTGTGTGTGTGTGTGTGTGTGTGTGTGTGTGCTCATACATGCCCTTTTCTTGGTTTTGCTAGTATATTAATTACTTATTGGATGTAGTTATCCTCCTTGTGTTGGAGTTTTCTATCTAACATTTTCTGTTGGGCTGGATTTGTGGATAGATATTGTTTAAATTTGGATTTGTCTTGGGATATCTTGTTTTCTCCATCTCTGGTGATTGGCAGTTTTATTGTGTATAGTAGTCTAGATTGGCACCTATGGCCTTTTAGAGCTTGTGAGATATCTGTCCAGGCCCCTGAGCTTTCAGAATCTCTGTTAAGAACTTGGGTGTATTCTCATAGGTCTACCACCTTTTTCCTCTTGCTGCTTTTAATATTCTTTCTTTGTTCTGTAGATATTGTGCTTTAATTATTACATGCTGGAAGAATTTTTTCTGGCTCAGTCTGATTGGTGTCCTATAAGCTTCTTGTATACTTAAAGGCATCTCTTTAGATTGGAAATGTTTTCTTCTATGATTTTGTTGAGTATATTTTCTTGCCTTGGAACTTGGACTCTTCAGATTCTTCTATTCCTGTTATTTTTGGGTTAGGTCTTTTCATTTTATCCCAGATTTCCTGGATGTTTTGTGTCAGGAATTTTATAGATTTAACATTTTCTTTGGCTAAATTATCAATTTCTTCTATTGTATCTTCTACACTTGAAATTCTCTCTTCCACTTCCTGTATTCCTTTGGTGATGCTTGCATCTGATGTTCCTGTTCTCTTTCCTAGGTTTTCCATCTCTAGGATTCCCTCAGTTTTTGTTCTCTTTTTTTTTCTTCTTTTTTTCTTTTTTTTTCGGAGCTGGGGACCGAACCCAGGGCCTTGGGCTTGCTAAAAGGCTAACTCTACCACTGAGCTAAATCCCCAACAGTTTTTGTTCTCTTTATTGCTTCTATTTCCAGTCTCTAGTTTTGCACAGTTCTATTTATTTCCTTCATCTGTTTAATTGTATTTTCCTTGCATCTTTAAGGAATTTATTTATTTCCTCTTTAAAGGCCTCTATCGTCTTTATAAAATGGGATTTAAGGTCATTTTCCTGTCCTTCAGTTGTGTTAGAATATTTAGGGCTTTCTGTAGTAGGGGAGCACTGAAGGTGTCATATCGCCCTTGCTTTTGTTGATTGTGTTCTTTAGAGGGCCTTAAGCCATCTGGATGACTTTGGTCTCTGGATGTTCCTAATGTAGTAGGTAATTGAAGTAGGGTTAATCTTGATGGTGCTAGAGTGGCACACCTCTGATGGGTATCCTTTGACTGCGTGGTTCTGGATCAGTAGGTCTTTATGGTTCAGGACCTGCAAGTCTGATGGAGGCGGTTAGAGAGATGACAGAAGACTGGAGGTCTGCTGGGGATAGCAGAGTGCTCAGGGCAGCTTAGGGTACCCCAGAGGACCCAGTGAGCAGGGTAAATGGGTCAGGGTAGGGAAGCTAACCTGTGTGGTTCAGGATCTGCATATTTGATGAAGGTGGTAGGACAAGTGGCCAGAGAATACAAAAAGGGCTTCTTAACATTTGTGTTGATGCTTTTGCTAGTCTATGGCTCTTGCAGTGGGCATTATCAGTGTAGAGATTTTCATTATGTTTGTGTATTTACACTCTTACTACACACACTACTGCTACTTTTAGCTAGATAGTTAATGGTGTGGTTTCTTATGACTGTTGTTTTACCTACCCCCAGTTAAAACCTCCCTCTCTTTTTTCCATTTCCTCCTTCGAAACACATGTACTCTGATATTCTCCCCTTTCTACTGTGCCCCAACCCCACCACCCATTGTACCATTTTACTTTTGTGGGTTTTGCAGTTACTCTAGGTTCTTCTATACCTGCATCCGAAAACTTGGAGTTAGAAACCACAAAGTCAGTGTTATTTCCTAATTTATCTCAGCTGCCTCTCCTCACCATCTCCTCAAGCTCTCAAGTAGGTGGGTTATCCGCAGAACCTGTTTCTCTCCTCTTCATAAGATTAATCAGCACAGCTGGAGATATTCTCCTGCACTTGTCCTTCCTGGAGACAATGTGTCAGAGTCCATCTCTCCCCGCTCTCTGGAGCTCTAGGTTCTCAAAGCAGCTTCATCAGATCTGTTGAGGAGCCAAGGCAGAGCTCCTCCTATGCTGCTAGTGACCCACACTTCTATCTACTTGCACCAGTGTCCTACCCCTGTGTGGCCATCTTTTATATTGTGAGTAATGTCAGTCTCCATCTCTCTGAGGAATCTCATGTCACAAGCCACTGTAGTATTACCCAATACTACAATCCTAAACTGCCTTATCAAAACTAGTGTTATTCCAAAATTACAGAGGCAAAACTGGGTTCAAAGTCTTATTACACCTCTCTGTTAATGATAATCAGATTTTTAATCTGATTAAAAATGGCTAGAGACAGAAAAACTGAGAATTGACAAATATGACTTAATGTTTACATGTTAAAAAAAATAAATCCTGTTTAGTTGAAAAGAGTTAGTTATAGGTATATGGGAGATGAAAGTTTTGTCAGCTTAAATTTGACTTGTTAAAACTATAGATATCAATTAAAATAAGTCATAAGTATAATTAATATTTAATAATGTTACAAAAAGTAAGCTTTAAAAAGCTATAGCATGAATAGGCAGCTTATGAAAATAGGAAGGACGGCATTAATATTCTGAGTATCCTCTCCAATAAACATAAAGATCTCCAGATATTAAGCCTGTACAAAGTGGAAGGAAATAATAAAATTGATGAGCAAGGAGCCAAAGTGCTTTTCAAGTGTTCATCAACACAAGCCTAGCGCACATCCCACCTACAAACCTACACATCCACACAATGAAACTATAAAATTGTTATTTGGCAACCGTCACAGCAATAGTGGACATGGTCAAGGATCTCACCTAAGGACATCTCAAGTATCCACGATTACACATGCGACATTGCAGCCCCTATTATAGATTCGCTCCTGCTGCTGCTGTCCCTGTTTCTTCACACAAGGACTGAACAGTGCCCATGAGTAGTTCACAGTCTCCCTGCCTGGCAGTACTCGGTGCTTTCTGAAGCTGGGCCACATAGAATTGGAGATTATACCTTATTGCTTATCCTGAGGGAGATCAGCTGCTATTTACATGCATTCCTTGAAAGTAGCTGGAGGAGAAGGATTGTGACCAGAACATGATTCCAAGGCCACTTGAGCCTAGAAGACCTTCATGGCCAGTAACTCTCAGCTCCTGAGCCGCAGATACTATGTGAGACACTTACTCATTCTTGGGGTATCGTATTTCAGAAATGGGGAACACAATTCACATTTATGGTAAAAATTTACTTAGTATTTACAATATGTATTACTTAATTTCATAGTGGGTAAGTCTGAAGTCATTAACTTAACCAAGTGCTTTAGTTTACATGATGAGAGTTGGGGCAGATTTAGCATCATGCTTTCTAGTCTGATGTATCGTGATAGACCTAAAAGTATATATTAATAAATCAAACCAGGAAGAGAGTTCAAACAAACACAAAATATCAACACTGAAGCAATTCCTGGCATAGTAACACATGACCCAGAGCTAGAACTGGAGCCAACGAAAGCCAAAGAGAATGGACATTAATAGAAAAATCTGAATAATTTGAATAAGTCTTTGCTGAATTGGAAAAAACATCTGAAATGGAGGCATAAGCTTCATACAGAGGGATGGGACTACAGTTTGGGTGTTGAATATCCCCCTAGGCCCATGTGTCAAAGACCGGGACCCTCGGGTGGCAATATAGAAGTCACTTTTAGCCTTTAGTAGGCAGGCCAAGTGGTTGGTCTTTTAGACATTGCTATGTCCCTCTGATGCAGATAGTAGGACCAAGTCCACTGACCACCCTCTAGAAGACAAAAACTGTGGGTGTCACTGCTCCAAAGGCCGTGGTATCTTGGAGAATAAAGGCAATAAATGAGGTGGACTAAAGTTTCACATACAATAGCCAACTTTATACAGATCCCCAGACAATTATACTCAGAGGGGTAAGAAAGGTCCTGTGAGTAACGTTCTCATGAGTTCAAGCTGTATTCAGCCATAGGGACAAAGTTCATGTGGCAAAAACACATTTTTTCATGGAGGCATAAATAATTAATTGAGTAACAGATCAGCAAGCCATAAGGGATCTGAAGTAACTCACCACTATCTACTACACCCAGAAGTACAAAAACACATTCCAAGAACAATTGCTTGTCTTGAAGAAGCTGAGGTCACAAGTCTCTTGTCTTATTTTTTTTGTGGCGTTCCACGAGCACCCAGAATTCTCCTCACAGGCCTCCATTCCTGGACTGTATTCTGACACCTGGGTCTGCTAGTTGAGGGAGTTTCTGTATTGATTTAAGTGAGGTGGGAAGACCCACTCAGAATGCGGGTTGCACCAATGCATGTGCCAGAGTCGTGGACTGAATTAAAGGGAGAAATGGAACTGAACACTAAGTATTCCTCTCTTCCTTCTTCTTGACTGCAGACACCAGCTTCACCCAAGTTCCCACTGCCATGGCTTTCCTATCATGGTGGCTGTGTGCTACCCTGACAGTGTTTCCGTTAACTTGAGTTAATAGTTAAGGAGACACTGACTCACTTTGGGAAGCATTCCAGGAAGAACTCCACTTGCATCATGGAGACTTCTGAGCCAAACTGGAGGAAATTCACACCACATAGGTAGGCCCTCTCAGGGTTTTGGATGGTCAGTGTTCTTACTGTTAACTCTTATGAACTGGGGCCCCACTGTTTTGGAAATGAAGTAGCAGAACTCTTACGAGCAACCCTAGCTCCTAATGCACAAAATCTGAGAAACTATTCAAGCCTGAATTGTATAGCTTCCCACAGCAGCCCCAGTGTGTGTCAAGTATCCTGAGTCAAGGACCATGGAGTGAGCACAGAAAGGGTTTCAGTGAGCACCAAGAAAGACACAGTATTTACCAAATTAATAATTAGCTTAGCTTTCAGCAGAGGATGCCCATGGTTTTTTGTTTGTTTGTTTGTTTTGTTTGTTTTTACCTGCAAAATTTGAACTTGTATCCAGTCTACCAACTCTAACAGGATGAACAAGTACATGCTTACCTCTCCTTCAGACTACAGGATGAATCTTCCCTTTGTAATTCAGGTTGAGGTCTATCTTCAGACCTCTGATTTCTCAGAGATTGAACTCCTGTACTTTTCAGAATGCAACTTCATGAACCAAAGCTGTGGAATTGTAGGCAGAGGGTGAATAAGACTTGGGAACCTGGAAAGCCTTGCTCCTGTACCGCTGGGTCACAAACCCAAGGCCACTCAGGTTTCAGCTGCGAATGGTTTGCTCCGCATTTGTCTATCCATCGTGAGCCATGACCATGAAAACCCCACCTTAGACTGCCAGTTTTTCTTGACAGTGCAGCAGTAAAGTCAAGATAAGCATCTCAGGATGCTGTCCACTGGTGCATCCATGCCTGTGAGTGATAGTAGCTAGGGGTCCCAATATCGCTTTTAAGATATTTCTTTTGACACAAATATGATCTAATAAAAGACACTCTCAACTTAGACTGGTGACTACGTTGGAGCCTCTTTGGAAAGTATGGGAGACAGAGTAAAATTGGGGGCACAGAACCTAGACTGCCCTCAGAGTGGAGCTTGTAGCTTAAGTAGATGCCACGAGAGGAAAAGACAGGCATACAGGAATGGAGACCACTAATGCTTTCTTTTTTTCCCCAGAAAGTAGATCCTTAGGGTAGCCAGGCTAGGTTATGGTGTGGAAATCCAGAAAAAGGACCCAAGGCTGCTGTCAGGATAAAGCACCACCACACTCAGAATCTAACAAGCTTTGCCAGCAGAAGTGACCAGGAAGCATCTGTAAGTACTAGTGATGGTACCACCGGAATCCACTGGGAATAGCTTCTTGGTCCCCAATGGCCCAGGTGCCCGGTTAGCCTTCCAACCCTAAGGGAGGCGCGCATCTGAGCCTGTTTCAGCTCTGTACTTTGCTGACCAAGCTGGGGGAAGTGATGGTCCCCGCACGGAGGTGGGAGCTGGCTTTACAGTTCTCACAAACCAGTACAACCATCATCACTGACTGGAGGTGGAAGGGCAGAGCTGGTGGGCGGGGTTACCGGGCATAAGGCGGGGCTTGATGGTAACGGGCGGGACTTGGTGGGCGGTGAACAGAGTAGTAGGGGCCGGGCTGCTGGGAGGTGGGCGGGGTTCCGAGCCTGCCCTGTTTGCTAGCGCAGTGGCTGCTGGCTCTGTCCGCCCCAGCCTGTCCACAGAGGGGCGCGGGCGCCGTGCAGGCGCTGGACTTAGGAGCTCCGGAGCCCGAAGCGCACGCCTAGCCGCGTGGGCGGCGATGAGCGCCGAGGGATCGCAGTCCCTGGCCGCCCCCCGCGGGCGTCCTACTCACCTACTGGTGCCCGCGCGGGTGAGTGGGGTCCCCTGGAGGCCCTCTGAGTCCCTTCAGTCTCCCTGCCTCCCCTCCTTTCCCAGCGCCTCCTCCTTTCTGTGAGTCCTTGTGTCCCCCTTTCCGGGTGGCTCTTGTGGGCGGGGGTTGGCTCTGGGCCCTGGACATAGTGGATACCAGGAGCCCCTGGGTACCGCAATCTTGTCTTCCTTGCATCACAGTTACCAGCGTGCAGGTTTTTATTTTCTTATCTTTAACATCTGGGTCATGGGGCACAGGTGCTTTCTTTTACTGCGTGGTAGCTAAGGTCTTCCAGACCATGGGGTTTGGGCTCTGCCCAGCATTTCTTCCAAGGAGTGGTCTCTCTGGTCCCAGGCAGGGGCTTTTGCAGCAACCCAGGCACTGTGCAGGGGTTCTCGTTGTCCCCTTGATGAGGTGTGATGCCAACTGCCTCTGCTTATCGCTTGGGCCACCAGCTCAGTATCTCCAGAAACCAAGAGGATGCTGATGGGTCAACTTTGCAACATGTTTTTAAAAGTCTATTCTAGGTCCTACCCACCCACCCACCCCCCTATTTTTAAAAAACGAAACTATTGATTGACAAAACCCTGAAATGTTGGTTTAAACAAAAACGGAAAGTTCTTGGAAACCTTCAAGTTGCCACCCACACAGCACAACCAAGTGTTCTGGAAAGGGTGCAAGACGGCAGCTGTTTATCGTGGCCTTAGGAAGCTGTGGTGTGTCCTGGGGTGCAGTCACACCTCCTCTTTAACTATGCTCAAACGCCCAAACCTTCAGCACTACTGGAGAATAAGGTCCTTTTAGGGTAACAAAGGTCTCTAAGACTGTAGGCTGGATTGGCTGCTAACTGTCCAGTCACACTGCTTCAGAAATAGCTAGAGCACAGTGCTATGTTTACTGGGTTGAGACCAGTGTATCTGCTTTGCGAGTTGAACCATCCTAGGGAGTCCTGCGACATCTTCAACATTTTGGGTGGAACATGGTGGGATTTTTGTTTTTTGTTTGTTTGTTTTATTTTACTTTTTTGTTTAAAATACTTTGTAATGTGAGTAGTTAGTTACCCAAGTACAGCAGATGGGACTCATACCTTAGAAAATACACTTAAGATTACCTGGAAATGGAAGGAAGCAAGTTGTCACTGGCTTTCTGACGTACTATTCTGGGGACTTCAATAGAATGTCCTCCCACAGTGCATTTTGGGAAATAGTCTTGCAACAAGTCTTGTTAGTAACTGTTATCATTAGAGGAAGAGTGGAAGTGATTTAGTGAAACAGAAGTGGCAGACTTCTGTTTTAAGTGCATGCATTTCATGGAAGCCTTCAAAAATCTTGCTGAACTCCATGTCAATCACTAGGTTGCTAGACAGCCCAAGACCTGTTCAGCATCCTGTGCGTAACAGGAGCCCTGATGACGTGAAATGGCCCATCAGAACTGTACTCGAAGGGAACTTTTGCCACTGTTAAGGCCACACACTTAAGTCATCACGCAGAACATACCTGTGGTTTGCAGTAATGCAGTGCAAAACCCCAATATGTGAGGTTTGAGGTTGTATTCAAAGTAAATCTGCTAAGATTGATATTTATATCCTGGGAGAGTTCAGTCTCCCAGGACTGTGTTAACTGTACTTCATGCTGCAGTACTCGAACCTCTGATGGATGACACCTGGCAAATCCCTGGATCATAGACATCTTTGAAGAATTCCACAGTTCCTTAACAATTACTGTACTGAGTTGAACGTCAATGCCTAGCTATGCAATCTTTTCAGTTGACAGAATTTCGAGCATCTACTTAGAAAATTAATTATAAACATAGATGGTACTGGATCTATTGTAGTCCTACTTTTAATTTTTCTGTCTGAAGTCAAAAGTGTAATGTATTCTTCAGAATGGCTGCTCATTTGAATCATAGCAATTGGGGCAGATTTGGTGTCTCACACACATTTTCTGAGTTAGGTCATTTCCTAAAGTTCTGTTCTGAGATCAACCATTCCGTGGACCGAGAGTCTGCAGTTCTCAGCAGGACTTGTGTTTCTTGAGTATTTTTCTGTTTTCAGGGGGTCAACACACAACAGTGTGACCTGGGAAGCTGCAGACTCACAGGATGATCCACCCTGCCCTGCCATGGGAAGGTGCAGAGATCTCTGAAGGCACATTTAATAATGGCATCACTTAGCCATTTTGCAGGGAGGGAGGTTAGGAGTGCCACTACTGCAGAAGTAAGTTAAGCAGGCATCGAAGGATCCCAACTCTCCCCTTTGTTTCCTGCTCCTGTTACATGCCCTTCTTTCTTTCGGACACTTTTGATCTCACCAATAGAATTTCTTTTGGTGCCCGTGACATCATAGGCCAAATCCATGGATATTAAAATAGGGAGTCATTTGTTTTTACCAGGAGACGTGTCTCATGCTGAACATATAAACAGGACCTAATTTAGAAAATGATATTTACTTGTCAAAAATACCAGAAATTTAATTGGTCTTTTTTTTCCTGAAATATGTGTAACAACTTCTTATATCTACATATCTGTATAGTTTTCAGATATATATTCCAGGACAGCTCGCCCAGCACACTTTTGAGAAACCAGAGGTGATGGCATTGAAGCACAAGGCGAGAGGGAAGCCATTGCACCCAGATCCCTTGTTATTAAATGGTTACCTTCCCAGGGTTCTGCGCTCTGAAATGTGAGCATTTGTAATCACATCAGGTAGAGTGAGTTCCACAGAAGAGGGGCCTCCCCTTCCTCCCTTGTGCTGTGTTGTGCTGGTACCCAGGGTTTGCAGTGTACTTACAGTTCATTGCATAGCACTGGAGAACTAGCAACCCCGGCCTGGGGAGTCCTGACACCAGTCACCCTCAGCAATTAACTCATTTAAAAATTACAGTTTCCATATAACTCACATGTTAGTGTGTAGCGCATTGTGATTCTGTGATACATGCATACATTATACATACATTTAGGTAGTATGGAGCTCAGAAACTGGGTATTCAGTTAGACTGAGCAGTTTAATTGCATAAAATGAAATTTAAAAAGGTTTATAAAGGTATTCTAGGGAAAGGACATTAACAATTTCATGGAAAGGGCACTTGGGTTTTATACTGGTAAGCCTTTCCCTTGCGGTCCAATAACCACTAATGATGCCCTGAGCTCACATGGCATTGGAAAAAGTTGCATTGTTTTCTGCCAACAGGAGGTGGCGCTGTCTCCTAGGCCTTACTGGAGTCCCATTCAGACTGTGGAAGCCGGCTTATCCCTTCTATTTCTGCACTAAGCTCCCCTTGCGGACTTGATCCCCACTCAAGGCCATTCCTGGCTTCCTCTGGGAGCTCTGGCTGTGCTTCTCTCCCCCCAAGGACACACAGGGCATCTTCGAAATCCTATCCTGCCCAGTGACAACTAAAACTCTGCCATCCTGCACGCTTCAACACATGCCATTAAAAAGTGCTGCAAGGATTATGTGATTCTTTTTCAGTTTGAATTTCCTTGTTAAATATTTCTTTTCAGATCTGGTATTATTATTCATCCATTACATTTTTATTAGGCAAATAATTAAGATTTAAGGAAAACGACTATGCCTTTTTTAGCTTATTTAAGGCTGTAATTGCAAAGTTATAAAAATGTCAGGTTATATTTTTAACACATAAGGTGTTCTAATTTCAGAGACTACTGTCTCCAAAATTGCTAAATTTTCATTCTGTTTAACCTGTTTTATCTCCATTTTCTCTACCTGCCTAATGCAGTATCTGCCTTAATATTTACAGTAATGTTTTTGCATGGTGAAAGAATGATGCTGTTTCTAAACTGTCAGCATTTTGACTTACCCAGCTTGGATAGGCACCAAAATCCATTTGACATTTGGATACATTCCACTTGGTTACAGCACTGACTTGTATTACGATAAATACAATCACATGAGATATTAAAATCACTGTGTGTGTCACTGTGGTCATTGACTTTCATTTTTTTTTTTTTTTGGATTTATTTCTCTCATCACTGTTTCTTGGACCCCAGGAACAAATGTATACCTCTCTCCAGACAGCAGTAAATTCACTTAAGCCCTGCCCAATGAAGAATAAATGTATCTATTTTTATTTAAATTGAAGTAACGGGATGGAAAAATCACATAACACTGTTGAATCTCATTCCTAGAACTGATTCAAACAGAGATCCAAGTGGTAATACTTTGTTATAGGTAAAATATAACTGTAGTATTCCCCCTGGTTTCATAATAAACAGTTGTATTTTTGATGTGTGGTATAATTGTCAGTAATCCCAATAAAATCTGTAATTTATTTTCCATGAAAAACAAACATTTTGCATCTAGGACATTCCCGCACTGCTGGGTGACTCGGTGACTCAGCTTTTAGAAGTTGAACAAAGAAACCCTCCTCCTCTTGCCCTTTCCAAGATGAGGTAGAAGAGAGGGAGTGGGCCACCCCCAATTTGTGTCTCCAGTTCTCTTAGTTTTCCTGTGGCAAGAGGTGTCCTACTGCACCCCACTTGCTGAGCATGTCATCTGCCTCACTGAGGACAGGCTAACCCCATCGCCCAGTCCCGGTGCCTTTGTCTGCAGGCAGATTCTCAGCTTTAGTGTATATTGACCACCGCTTCTCTTCTCTTCATGACCCAATATGGTGACTGTCACACTAGGGCATATAGGGCAGCCATCGGAAGCTATTTTGCATAACCTCTTTGCTACTGGCCTGATCCCCGGGCTCCCCAAACTATGCCACTGCTTCATTCTGTGCTTCCCAAAGCTGTCTATAAGCCATTCTGGTTGGACCAGCTCTGTTTGAGGGTTCATAGAAAATATCTTCAAAGCTTGCCTTCTACTGAATCCTGAATTGCGTTTCCTCTCTGACCTCCACATGCCTGAGCATCATAGAGTCAACCCCAGGCCTGTGTTGACTAAACTGTGCCCTCTGAACTTTTGGCCTTGATTTTCTAACTTTCCTTGGTTAGTTTCATTTCCTGAAGAGTGGTGCTAGCCTGGCATTGCCCTCACTTCCCTATCACTGCTCATTCTAGTTGCTGTTGCAGCCAGAACCTCCTAACAGCACCCACTGCTGACGCCATGCCCACGAGCTTCCCTGTGCCAGTCTCAGGAGAAGTGTGCCTGTGTCTGGCATTTAAGAAGGGACAGTTCCAACTCTGATAACAATAGTATCCCTAAAGGAGTGGCGATTACACTCTTTTCCTTCAGAGGAGGAGGCAAGGCAGAGGTATCACTTAGACTCTCGGTTGGTTGACTTCGTTTTCTATTATTATGAATGAGAGGGGAAAGTTCCAATTCTGGTTCTTGAACCAATCACTTACTTTATACTCATTATTAGCTTATTGATGTTTCACTAAAATTTATGCCATTTTATTTGTACAGTAGCTACATTTTAGTTTTACACATCGGTATAACCATTAATGGTTAAATGTAATTTATTCCGTTCCCCAGTGTTGAAGATTGTCTTAGTGATTTCTTCAGGTAATTATACTTCTCCAAATGGCTCTATCAGTTTGACTTTTTGCACTGTAATTACCTAGAGTGTTCATTATGTCCCTAGTATTGTGAAATTACTTCTCCTACCTTAAACCTGGGATGCTCAGACTCCACGGGGGCCAGAAACAGCCTGTTTAGCACCACATGCTGGTGTTGACATTGTAGGCGTAAGTTACATCCTCTTATTTATTTCTAGATATTGGGAGGAAGGCAACCTGATTAATAGTTAAAAGTATACCCAGTGTTTGGTACCACTGCTTTCATGAAAACATCAAGAATTGCCTTTTGGCTGGTGCTAAAGACTTCTAAAGGACATTCTGCCTGCTTGCAACATTGTTTATTCCATAGTAAAACTTCAACTCCAGCGGTTTTTTTTTAAGCTATTGTGTTTGCAGCAAGATAGATAGTATCTTTTTCCTGGTGTAATTAGAAACATTAGCCATAGTAAGTACTTCCTGTGCTCTGAGAGAGGGAGCGAGCATGTGCATGGTGAGTAGCACCACCAGTCTCTGGAGGGTGAGAATTTGGGATGCTGAAGACTGCACCATTTAGAAAACGCTGTGTGATTGTGAATGTGACCATGTGCCTACATGCATAACTTACAGGACTTGACTGCGCCTCTCGTGGTCCATCCATACACTTACTGTAAACTAAAGACAGCAGCACAATGGGATGCAGGTATAGACTTGGTTCCGGCTCCTGTCTGACCCCAGAGCTTTATTCATCTTTGTTGTTGTTTTAGGACACTGGATTCCCTCTGTAGCCCAGATGCCTTGAAACATCTGTTTCTCTGGCTTATGCCTCCCAAGTGTTAGGGTTACAGGTGTATGGCATTGTGTTTGGCTGGCTTCCTTTCGGACTGAAGACCTAAATGAGCAGATTCCTTGCCCGTGCTCGTGACCAGAATAACCAGAGATAAATGCAGAGGCTATTGAGAGAGGTTTGCATATGAAGAAAGGAAACACAGAAGTGGTGCACAGTTCATGGTTATTGTTGAGGAAAGTTTTGTGATATAGGAGTATATCCTTGAGCAAGGTTAGTGATTACACTGATCAAGGAGGCCTACAAGGAGTGGCTCTTCCTTTTGTAGCTTCCTTTGCTTGGATAGGGGAGTCTGTGAGCCAGCCAATAATTTGAGAACCAGAGGTGAAGGGACTAAAGGAACAGCTGGTGTCGGAGTTGAGAGGAAGAGGATACAGAGCTGAGAGTATGCAGAGGGTCTTGCCTGCTTAGCCTCAGAGGCAGGGATAGAGTTGAGGGATTTGTGTGCAGCCTGCTCCACACAGGTACACATACATCCTAAATGTGCTAGTTACTCATGTGTGCTATGCCTATACATCCCACATTTGCATGCTTCATGCCAAAATGTGTATACAAACAATGCACATTATATAAACACAGACATAACGTGTGCACATGTTATCCATATTACATATGTGCACATAACAGTTACATTTCTTTATATCTGTGCGTGTACATAGCACATGCACTTGTACATCTGCCCAAGTGTATATACTATAAACAGCATGTGGACCAACATTCATATAAGTAATATGCATACAAAGCACACATGCTTGCAACTCACAACACACACATGTGGGTAACAGACATGTTGCACACATGTTTAGTCAACACATATGCCCATTCACTATACAGAGCATAGTTTCTGTGGAACTAGAGTTATTAGAGCAAAGATTTCCATTTCCCTTGCACATTCAGAGTGGAAGAGATTCAGGGTTCTGGTGCCTGCTCAGAAAGACAGGAGATTCACAGGTGACCCAGGCCCATTTAGGGACCTTCCTGCACTGAAGGTAGATCATTGCTCTCCTGCCCTGATGCTTTGATACTCACTTTCTAGACAAGTTCTTAAGAGCTTGTCTTATGCAGTTCGGTGCTTTTGTCACTATTGGATCATCTCAGTAAGGGTGGCCATCGTCACTCCTGTGGAGTTGTGTGAAGTCCTGACCACCCTGGTACTCCTTTGTTAGAAGCAGGTCCAGAGCCTGGTGACTTCATGCAGTTTTGTAAACCTGGAACCATCACTGTTCCTGTGAAAGGCAGCTGGGTTCTGACAAACTGAGCTAGGTTTCCCACTGAGGCTTCTTTGGCAAACATTTAATATGTTGGGGAAGTCTTCAGCTCTGCCTTTCCATATGTCTTCCATAGGGAGTAGACGTATGGTCTCCTAAACTTAAAGCTACATCTTAATGATCCATGAAATTGCATGTGGTTAATATTGCCTTATTCGGAGACTGAGATGTAATTTCTTAACTTTTAAGTGTTTAATTGACAAAAATGTATATATATTCAAAAATATGCATATACTCAAAATATATGTATATATTAAAAATATATGAATATATTCAAAATATATGAATACATTAAAATATATGTATATATATTAAAATGTATATATATTCAAAGTATGTAGGTATTCATTGTATGAATATCATGTATACTAACTACAAATTATGTAATGTGCATCACCTCCCAATTTTACCATTTTGGGAATGTGAGCATGTGTCAAGGTATTTAAGATATGTGCATGTCTTCTCTCAGCAATTTCAAGTACCATAAAGGCTTCTCCTTTAGCCAGTAGCTCTCTAGTTCTCTCCTCCAGCTGTTGGTGTCCACCATTTCTCCCCCTTCTTCTGGGAGTGTAGCAGATTACACTCTATAAGCAAGTGAGTCTACAGGGCTTTCCTGTAAGTTAAGGATTCTGAGAGGGTCCACTCAGGAATCATCTGAATGGTGTTTAACAGAGGACATGGACCCTGGTGTAGGAACAGGGAGCCTGGGTGAGGAGTTGGGAGGCCACGCTGAGGCAGGGAGGGGGATGAGAGCAGAACTGTGAGCCATAGAAACACAGGGACCTTTCCAGAGCTGAAGGGAGGAACGGTTTTCTACAGAAGCACTAAGGAGTTTGATCTTGATCTTCTGATTATAGAAGTATGGAAAAAAACGAGGTTTGGTAGTTGTTAGGTAGATCGTCACAGTAACATTCTCATAGTAACCCTAACTGCACACACCTTAACACCAAAGTAAAATTTAAAAATTAAATTAAATAAAAAAGAATGAAGTTTTCAAGGAAACACATGCCTTTGATTGCCTTTGAGCATAGATACCTCCCTCCAAGCCATTAAAAATATTTCCATGGTTGTCAATATGCTCCTAGTGCTATGTTATGAGAGCTCTTCGGAGGACTTCATGACTTTAGGTAGCACCAGCCCCTCAGATGGGCATGGGTGATGCTCACCATTTCTGGATAAGTTAAAGGACAAAGTATCCATGATATTCTAGCCAGCAGCTGCATCAGTAGGGATCTGGCCGCAGGCTGCCCCTCTCCATCCTTTGTACACTTGAGAGAAATGATAGTAAATATTTCTGTTAGAGGCCACTTCGTATTAGCCAGGATCAATAAGAACAAGAAGATGGGAAACCAGCAAGGAGGGAGGGAGGCCTCTGTTTGTCTTTGGCTTTGAATTGTTCTCACAGTCTCATGCTTGAAATGTGTGTTTCCAGTGACTCTTGATATTTAGGGAGGCTGGGAAACCCTTAGGAAATGGAGTCTAGATGAAGAAGGAGGTCACTAGTGGTGGCTGTCTGATGGTCATCCCCACTCCTGGATCCAGTTCTGTTCTGTCTGCTTCCTAATTCATCCCACTTTTAGTACCAACGGCCACAAGCTCCTAACTGGAGTGTTGCCCTTCATGCCTTCACTGCTGTGATGGACTGAGCCCTCCAAAATTCTGAGCCAAAACAAAGCTCCCAGCCCAGATTTCTGGCAAGTAGATTGTTAGACACAAAAGAAATAAATCCATGTTTGAAGTCACCTGTTTTCACTCTGGGTCATGACCTCAGACTGGAAATAGCTGGAAGGTCAGGACACTGGTGCCCTGGACACATTGTGTGAGACCATGAGGAGATACAAGCAAAGACATGTGTCAGATTTTCTGTTTTGTTTAGAGGCAGGATTATGTGAAAAAAGCAGCCATAACAAATGTTAAGAAATTTGAATGAGACTTCTAGAATCGTGGCTATCAATTTTGAGAAAGGCTTTTCCTCTTGAGTTAGCTCAAAAGAACTTGTTTCTAACATGGCTTTCCAAAATGGAAAGGTCAAACCAATAAAAAATACTTTATAATTCAGTTTATAATAACAAAATTCTTGATTTAATACATTTGCAAACTAGAGTATCATCTTGGATAAATTTTCTTCTGTATTAACCTTCTGTTTATAAAGTTTATTTTACTGTCTATTTTGTTTTATTCATTTATTTTGGTTTTGTTGAGATAGTCTCAAGCCTCATCATGTGGCCCAGGAAAGCCTTGAACTTGAATTCTTCCTGCCTCAGACTCTGGACTGCAATGCCAGGCCTGGTTCCTTTTCCAGTTTGTCTTTTACTTTTTATTTTGGTTATAACTCCAGAGAGCAATATTTTGTGTAAAAAATGGCATCTTAAAAGTTCTATAAAGATATGACATTTCTTTGAAGCTGAATCGGCTAAGGCCTTATAGACTTCCTGTAATTGCTTTAGAAGAAAAAAAAATCTAAAGTCAACACTGTCTAAATTGGTGTTTAGGATTTGAAATGCAGTAAAAACTGGTTTATAACTCAAAAAATGTTATAATGTAGGTATTGAAAATAACTTTGTTTATTTAAAATCCAGAAAGATATGAAAAAGTACTGTGAACTTCCAAAATTGTTTTTTATTTGAACTCTCTTAAAACTAGAACAATAACAGTTCTTTTAAATCCTAAAAGTATTTTGCTAATTAAAAATATTTTTCAGATATTTTTGTAGTTAAAAACTTAAAACCTATTTCATTACAAAGTTTCAAAATATGACACATTTTTCTAACTATAAGCAAGCTACCACAGATCTCCAAACTTAACTGAAACACTGTGTCTTTTGACCGACATTTCTTAACCCCAGGTGGTTGTGGGTAAACTCTGTGGTTTTTAATCCCAGCACTCAGGAGACAGACACAGGTAGATCTCTGTGAGTTCAAGGCCAGTATGGTCTACAGAAGGAGTTCCAGGACACACACACACACACACACACACACACACACATCGATATATATGTATATCGATATCTAATGTGCATAATTGACATTTAGGATTTAAAAGTAACAAAGTACTTTAAAATAGGAAAAATCAGATTCTAATTCAGAAACTGCTAATAGCCAATGATAATGAAATGATTAATCACACACATAGGATGCCCTCCTCTTCTGTATACAAAATGAATTGTACTGGATAAGCATCTAATACTATATTAAGGATGTTAATTATTCTGATTTAATGATAAAAATTAATTTCCAAGGCTGGCTTGGTATCACTAGCTTGTATTCCAGCATTTTAGAATGCTAACACAGGAGGGTTGTAAAGTTCAAGGCAGGTTGGGCAACACATCCTGTTTAAGAAAAAAAAAAAGACTAAGTATCATAGTTCAGTAAAATGACAGTGTGCCTAACTGGGGAGGAATTTTAGGGGGAGGGGGGAGAGGGAGAAGGGGAGAGGGAGAGAGAGATGGATGGAGGGAGGGAGGGGGAGCTGGAGAGGGAGGCAGGCATTTTTAGGTTGGGCAATGTTACAACTCAATACACGTTCTTTGGTATGAACATCCACTACACGAGGCTCAGTGGTGGATAGGGAACTGGTGATTAAAGCATGTATGTGGGGGAGGGGTGAGATGGAAAAACTGTCTGATTAGGGTGAAGTGCAGATCTCCAGGAAGTGGCTGTCTCTGAGCAATGGTGCTTCTCTGTCCTATGTAATTATTCTCACCCCGGGCCAGCCAGGCCCGTTGCAAATCTCTGAAGAGTCTAAGTGCCTTGGGTATTTAAGTTCTTCCCTTCCAGCTCTTCTGCCAAATTCTCTTGTGTCCTCAGAGAATCTTGCTTTCTTATTAAGGTAGAGGTGAGTACTTGTAGCTTGGCATTGTGTTGTTCATTAAGAAAGCAGAGAATAGGGAGTTTATTCGGAAGCCCCCAGGCCCTCCCTACACTGCCTTGTCCACTGCTTTTCTTTTAAACTTGGACTGAGAAGGAGCAAGAAGATGACAGGTAGGGGTCCATGCAGAAGCCTGTGAAGATGGCCAGGCCAGCTGACCTAGGCTGGAGTCTTCTCTGAGAACTGCTACTCTGGGTAGAGCTCAGGACACCGGCTGGTGCTGCAAGCTGTGCCTTTCTGCCACCCTCTGTGTCTGAATGCCTTCAAGCTTCTGAGGTCTGGGTGGGTGGTCAGTACCAGTACCTCAATATAGAATGTGTGTGAAGTGCTGAAGAGCCCGGAGAAGGACTAGTTCCTTGGTTTGGCTGGGACACAAGTTTAATTCCTAAAATCCAGACATGCTCATCTGTTTTTGTAAGTCAGGATCATTCTATTAAAGTATATCTTACTTGTTTCCAGTTTCGATTGTTTGGATTTGTTTCTCCCAAACACCTGCAACTTCTGGAGTAGTATTTCGTCATTTTCTGTATTGCAGGTGGGGTAACTGATCCCTCTTTGATAAATCAACCTCCCAATGTGTTAACTGACCTACACCTGTGTTAGCGGAGCCAATGTAGGGTTAAGTGAGCTGCTCTCACATTTCCAGAGCCACTCTAAGGTTGGCCGTTGCATATGAGAGTTAAATTTCAGAGTGGGTTTTCGAGGGAATGTTCAGAACAGCCTGTATTCAGAATCGACACAGGACATTCAGCTTTCCTGCTGAGCAGGGAAGACTCAGGTTTGTCTACACACAACTTTCAGAAAATGGCTTCTCCAGTCCTTCTAACATTTTATATCACATCGGTGTACTTTGGGGACACCACCGGAGTTGAGGTGTTTGGGGATGTTCACCTGTGGCTTACACTGTGCATTTCACACTGTACTTATCCTCACCGATATCATGGCCTATTTTGCTTTGCTGCTGGTGTCATGTACGACTTTGAGCCAAGCTGTTGAGGCCAGATAGTGCTGACCTGAGGATGAGAACTCAGCTGGTCTTGGCTCATTTCTCACTCATATATTTGTTGTCCACGTGTCCATAAATCTACAAGCAAGGGATTGTTAGAAACTCACTATGTCCTATGGACTCCTGTCTCAGTTCTCTTGCAGTGTTCAGTCGGAAACGTTGACTACTTAGAATTCCTAGTATGAACCAGAGTGCATTTTTTCACTTTTTCGGAGGTTTCCTCAAGGCATCAGCATCAGCCTCAGGGTGTCCCCGAGTTGCACTGAGAAATGGAACGGTGCCTGCATGGCTGGGGAACAGACTGGCCATCTTCAAGAATCTGTTGTCCCTGCTGAGATGGTCCTCAAAATCCCCCAGTTCAACAATGCTTGCTGTCAGCCTGCTCAGTTCTAGCAGAGGCTGTGGTCATTTTAAACAGATCATGGCAACGTACAACCATTTTCAGTGTCTTGCTTTCTGGAGGTATGCCATCTCTGCAATCTCTGGAGTCACTATGGCATACCAAGGGGAAATCCTCCTTGCTTTACAACTCTTGTATTAGCTAAAATGACATTCTATGTCCTCGACTCTTCAGACATCTGCCTTTGGTTTGCTTTTCTATTTCCCCATTCTCATTTCTTCCCCTCATGATTCTGGCTTAAGTGGCTGTCCCTCACCTCGGAGTCAAGCCCATGGGTTACAGCCTGCCCTGGCTCTGGCTTAAGGTCTCTGCTTCCCGAATCCTTGTAAGATAGAAACATCAGTCTCCTGCTCCTGTTGCCACAGCTGTGAGCCACTTTCACCACAATGTCTTCTTTGTTGTGATCGATTGAACTTCCTCAAGCCAAGAGCCCAAACGCATCCTTCCCGCTTTATGTTATGTCTTTAAGGGGAAATAGCAGATGGAAATGGTGGGATCTGGGTCATCACTACGACTCTGGGAGATGACCTGTTTTGATTGCTTACTCAGTGGAGGGTTAGCAAATGGAATTCTGAGTTACAGCTTCCTGAGGACCCTGCCTACAAGCCCATCTTTTCCTTGATCCTGCTTACCTCATAGCCATAGTCACTTTGTTTCCACACAGCGTTGCACCTTCTTGAATTTGATCTGCCTTGTCCTGCATATGAGCACATTCCCAGGGAAGCAGCGTAAATCAGTGATGGTTTTATCAGAGCTGAGCTGCCATCCAGTGTTGGGTACACCAGGGTCTGAGCTGGACATACAGCTAAGTGTGGCAGAGGTAGGTTTCCTCGTCCCAGAGAAGTCCTGGCTATGAGGGGCAGTGGGGACACACTGCTGCCTTACAGCTATGGCTTATCCATGTTCCACTTAACCATAGTCCTTTTAATCACATCACCTTAAAGTGTAGAACAGCGGGGTTTGAGTTTTAGCTACCTGGAAACACCATCAGCCTCTGCAACAGATACAGTGAGTTGAGATGAGTGTCTTTTCCTATAAAGCAGAGGCTACGCCTCTCTGTGGATGGAAAGGTTGTGTTCTTTAATTACAGTGCTAAGCAATGAAGCTGAGTAAAGAAAATAGGCTAATTTTATAAAAGACAGATTGGAGGAACCTTATCCTGACTTTGGATCTGGCTGGGAAGAGGTAAATAAATTAGAAAAATAAAAGTTTAAAAAAGGAGAGAGAGAAAAGATACTATTAACTGTTGTGGTTTGCCTTGGGGTTTTCTCTGAATTTGTTAAATAAAGGCAAGAGCGTGAGATTTGGGCAGAGGTAGGAGTTGGGAGTGAGAGGGGGATTAGATTCAGAGGTTAGGTTGACAGTTGACAGTTGGAGACAGTTGAGCGAGTGGAACCTGAGCAGGGGGGGGTGAGGATTGACAGTTGAGGGAGGAGGGGTTGGAGAAGGAAGGAAGCCAGAAGGAAGAAGAGAGGGAGTTGGAGAGACGATGGGGAACTGAGAGGAGTTAGAGGTACCAGGGGGGAGAAGAAGCTGGAGACTTGGTAAATAAAAGGTGCAAGGGATGAGTAATTTGGGAACTGGGATTAGGACAGTGTAATGTGGATCTGCCAAATCTAGACGCTGGATTGCTTTAATGCTAAATGAGTGTGTTTTTTTTTTTAAGAAAGAGTCTCAATTTAAGTAAGTGTGGCTGGGCTGAGTTTATGCCAAGATATCCAGCAGATATCTGGGGCACTGAGGTGTGGAACCCTAGCAGGGTAAAAACACCAGTTGTATGCTCTTTTGTGTAAGAGTCTCAGTATAAGAAAGTGTGTGGCTGGGTTGTGTTTCTGCCAAGATATCCAGAAGATATCTGGGGAAGCGAGGTGTGGAACCCTAGCAGGGAAAAAACACCCTGAGGGGAAAACATTCCACCCCGGTTTTCGTTTATACATTTTTACTTTTACTTTATTTTTATTTATTTACAACAACATATGGCGCCCAACTAAACCATTAGAACTCAACTAACCTGAGATAAAAGTTTACTTCCCTCTCAACCCCAGAATAGGCAGGAGTACTAGTGGATTGGGAATTGACTAGGTCTGGAGGGTCTACGAAGAATCGAGAGGACTGCACGTATTCTGAAGCAGAGGGAGAAAAAGGTACAAGGGGCTTCAGATCAGATACTACTTTGATGTAAGAGAGATATATAACTTTATAATACTTAAAGATGAGAAACATAATGAATATCTTTTGGGCCTTATGGAATGATATTTTGAATGGTCTGACAGTTGAGAATTTTGAGGAAAAAGACACTTTATCATTTACCAGTATTGCAATATTCATTCTTCTGATTTACTATATCTTCTCAAAAGACAGGGCCCTAAATAACAAATTTCTAGCTTTAGAACAGAAGATACAGGTAATTATGGAACAACATGAACAACAGAAAGAGAAAATTAAATCTTGGCAATATAGCCTAGAAGGAACACTAGAATTGAAGACACAGAAAATTATAGATCAGAATAAGAGACAGAAAGATGAAAATGAAAGTGATAGACAGAAACTAGAAAGGATGTTAGAACAGAACATACAACAGCACACAGCCCTAAATAGCAAATTTCTAGCCTTAGAACAGAAGATACAGGTAATTATGGAACAACATGAACAACAGAAAGAGAAAATTAAATCTTGGCAATGTAGCCTAGAAGGAACACTAGAATTGAAGACACAGAAAATTATAGATCAGAATAAGAGACAGAAAGATGAAAATGAAAGTGATAGACAGAAACTAGAAAGGATGTTAGAACAGAACATACAACAGCTCACAGATCATACTGAACAGCAGAGAGAAAGTAATGAGGTTTGGAAGCAAGACTTAGAGAATAACTTTTTAAAATTAATCAATCAAAAGATAATGGATAACAAATTATTAGAAGTACAATATAAAGAAAAATTCAAAGTGTGGAAGCAAAACCTTGAACAGAGAATTCAGGAACTCAAAGAACAGGGGGAGACCTCCTGAAGTCCTTGGCAACACAGAAGAAAAAGGAGACTAAGACGATCAACAAATAGGTGATGTATATATGAGGTTGTTTAGGTCTCCGTGTATGAACTGGCTGAGACTGAAATGTCTATAAACAGCCAGTGATATTTTGCAACAAAAGGCCTCCAAATGATCATCCACAGGGTTATGAAGAATTTGAATAACCCATGGATGTATTAATTAAAAATTTTAAGGAAAGTTTGATTTATGATTAACCTAACCTGAAAAAAACAAAGTCATTTTTTTTTTGATCTTTATTTAAAACTGTAATGCCCCTGCTTATCCCATTTGAAAATGCAATTATAGAACTACATAAAATTTGTAAAGTTTTGTGTGCTGCAGGAAGAAGGAAGAGAAAGATAGCTCTGAAATGATACACACTCTGGGATGCTGAGATTCCGGGACTTTCCAGTCCAACTTCGTGTTTGATTCTCCCTTAATTACACTGAAGATGCTTGATTTAAAGGCCTGCTTTCAGAACTTTCCCAGAATGGACATCTTACTTATCCAGCCCTTCAGACTGTCATAGTCAAGATGTCAGCTAAGCGATGAACTTTCTCAGCACAGAATGACTGGCAGGCAAATCCCGGCTAGCTCTACTTTGACAAAGCCAACTTTTCCTAATACCCCTTGGGCCCCAGAAGGGAATTTTTCGCCCCAATCCAGCTAGAAGCAGACAAGGAAGATCGTCGTCCCATTTCCTTATGTTGGGGTGGATGGTTCTGTTTATTTTAAGAACTGTGGATAAGTTTTCTTTTAAGGGATACAATACAAATGTAGCTTTGGGCAGGGGAAACTAGAGAATGTAAACTCAGGGATTGCTACTTTTCCTTTCCTTTTTTGTATCCTTCTTAGATATAGTAATACATAGAAATTAGAGAAATAGACAAACAGATAGATTGGCAAACTTACTCTTAAACAAAATTTTACAGCTATATTTTACATTGATAGAAATGTTTGTAATTGATACAAAGTTGAAGCTGTAATCTTTTCATTGGTATAGAATGCATTTTACACAAATGCGAGGTTTTCAATGGTATACTTTCTTGTTGATTTATAATTGAGATTAATATTGCTACTTTAACATGGGCATTGTGCCTCCACTATGCATCTAAGAATACAAGTCTTAGACCCGGTCCTATAACTGCTGTTATACATTATTTTTAGTTGATTAACCAGTACCAGCTAAGGGTCAGATGGCAAGGTTATGGTTCTAAGTCAGTTTAGATGGGTTTTGTAAATACTTCGATTAGAGAGGGCCAACGGTACTCTATGCTTAACAGTTCAGAAACGCCTATGTAGATAGGAAATCTTCAAAGGCATCAGAAGTCCAAAGAATAACCTGTTTATGGACATTTCTTCATCTAGATCATTTTACTAGAGACTTGTCTGCCCCTGACAGGGCCCCTTAGACTCGAAGAAGAACTTGAGCATCAATGGAGTTGCTCAAATCGTGGTAACGCAGCCACTGAGCAAATTGCTTCAATTCATCTACAGACAAGACACTGTCCAGAAAGGGACAAATTATGCAGAATAGTCGACTGATAATCTCTGCCGAGGCAGGGTGATCAGCCCTTCAAAATCTGCATTGATAAGGTCTGTCAGATGATCCTGGGCCAGAAGGCTGAAGACTGATGCTCCAGCATATTAAGGAATAAGGGGACTGTCCAGGTGATCAGCAGTCTTTATAAAATTGGCTAAGCTTGGAAGCCATGTTTTGTGCTTCCTATATTTTCAGGTAATATTAATCATTCTTGGATTTCTGATGTGGTTGGAGACTAGTAGTCTCATAGACAACCCGAATGGTTTAGTATTGAGAAAGATGATAAATCTGTTAGAGTAGTTTTAGGGTGGCATAGGATCTAGAACCAGGATATAGTCAAGTATAGTTTTTAGTATAGATGACATGGTTAATGAACAAAATTGATGGACTGGGTGATCAGCGTATTGTTGGTTTTATAAATTGCAGAATGGTAATAATGATGCTTAGTTCACCTATGTATAGGAAAAAGTTTTTTAACTGGACAAAAAGGGGGAAATGTTGTGGTTTGCCTTGCCAAGATGTGGTGTGGATAACATGGTTGGTGAACAGAGTTGGTGGACTGGGTGATCAGCATATTGTTGGTTTTATAAATTGCAGAATGGTAATAATGATGCTTAGTTCACCTATGTATAGGAAAAGTTTTTTAACTGGACAAAAGGGGGAAATGTTGTGGTTTGCCTTGGGGTTTTCTCTGAATTTGTTAAATAAAGGCAAGAGCGTGAGATTTGGGCAGAGGTAGGAGTTGGGAGTGAGAGGGGGATTAGATTCAGAGGTTAGGTTGACAGTTGACAGTTGGAGACAGTTGAGCGAGTGGAACCTGAGCAGGGGGGGGTGAGGATTGACAGTTGAGGGAGGAGGGGTTAAGGAAGGAAGCCAGGAGGAAGAGAAGGAGGAGTTGGAGAGACGATGGGGAACTGAGAGGAGTTAGAGGTACCAGGGGGGAGAAGAAGCTGGAGACTTGGTAAATAAAAGGTGCAGGGATGAGTAATTTGGGAACTGGGATTAGGACAGTGTAATGTGGATCTGCCAAATCTAGACGCTGGATTGCTTTAATGCTAAATGAGTGTGTGTTTTTTTTAAGAAAGAGTCTCAATTTAAGTAAGTGTGGCTGGGCTGAGTTTATGCCAAGATATCCAGCAGATATCTGGGGCACTGAGGTGTGGAACCCTAGCAGGGTAAAAACACCAGTTGTATGCTCTTTTGTGTAAGAGTCTCAGTATAAGAAAGTGTGTGGCTGGGTTGTGTTTCTGCCAAGATATCCAGAAGATATCTGGGGAAGCGAGGTGTGGAACCCTAGCAGGGAAAAACACCCTGAGGGAAAACATTCCACCCCCGGTTTTCGTTTATACATTTTTACTTTTACTTTATTTTTATTTATTTACAACAACAATTAACTCCAAGTAGAGAATAAACACATCCTCTAGCAAGCAGGAATCTGGTTCTGACCTGGTTATTGACCTAACTCCTTGAGTAGCTGGAAATTTGAGAGGACGGATACAGGTGGATATTGGCAATTTTGACTTTGAACAAGATTCTCATTCTTTTGTTGTCATGAAACTGGGGTAATGCCTGGTTCGTGTCACTGTTTTGTTTTGTTTTGTTTTTTGTGATCTCAGAGCTATAGAAATTGCAACTTTTACCACACTGTGTTTTGAGATTTTAAAACCCCTACAGATAAACCTCATGATTTGAGAAGTGTTTAATTTCATGAATCTAAAACCTCCTTAAAAAAAATAAAGCATGTTGGCCATTTCTTTAAGTTCTTCACTGCCATTCGATATTCCTCAGTTGAGAATTCTTTGTTTAGCTCTGTACCCATTTAGTAGGGTTATTTGATTCTCTGGAGTCCAAATTCTTGAGTTCTTTGTACACATTGGATATTAACCCTCTATTGGATATAGGATTGGTAAAGATCTTTCCCAATCTGTTGGTTGCTTTTTTGTCCTATTGACACTGTCCTTTGCCTTTCAGAAGCTTTGCAATGTTATGAGACCCCCCATTTGTTGATTGTTGATCTTAGAGTATAAGCCATTGGTGTTCCGTTCGGGAAATTTTCCCCTGTGTCTATGTGTTTGAGGCTCTTCCCCACTTTCTCTTCTATTAGTTTTAGTGTATCTGGTTTTATATGGAGGTCCTTGATCTACTTGCACTTGAGCTTTGTACAAGGAGATAAGAATGGGTCAATTTGCATTCTTCTACATGCTGACCTCCAGCTGAACTAGCACCACTTCTTAAAAATGCTGTCTGGATGGTTTTAGCTCCTTTGACAAAGATCAAGTGACCATAGGTGTGTGGCTTCATTTCTGGGTCTTCAATTCTCTGGGTCTGATCTATCCTCCTGTTTCTGTACCAATACCATACAGTTTTTATCACTATTGCTCTGTAATACAGCTGGAGGTTAGGGATGGTGATTCCCCCAGAAGTTCTTTTATTGTTGAGTATAGTTTTTGCTATCCTGGGTTTTTTGTTATTACAAATAAATTGGCAAATTCCTCTTTCTAACTCTCTGAAGAATTGAGTTGGAATTTTGATACAGATTGCATTGAATCTGTAGATTGCTTTTGGTAAGATGGCCATTTTTACACTATTAATCCTGACAATCCATGAGCACGGGGGATCTTTCCATCTTCTGAGATCTTAGATTTCTTTCTTCAGAGACTTGAATTTTTTTGTCATACAGATCTTTCACTTGCTTGGTTAGAGTCAGACCAAGGTATTTTATATTATTAGTGACTATTGTGAAGGGTGTCGTTTCCCTAAGTTCTTTCTCAGCCTGTTTATCCTTAGAGTAGAAGAAGGCTACTGATTTGTTGGAGTTAATTTTATATCCAGCGACTTTGCTGAAGTTGTTTATCAGGTTTAAGAGTTCTCTGGTGGAATTTTTGGGGTCACTTAAGTATACTATCATATCATCTGCAAATAGTGATATTTTGACTTCTCAGAATAGCTAAGATAAAAAACTGAGGTGACAGCATATACTGGCAAGGATGTGGAGAAAGAGGAATCAGCCTCCACTGTTGGTGGGATTGCAAAGTGGTACAATCACTCTAGAAATCAGCCTGGCATTTCCTCAGAAAATTGGACATAGTACTGAGGACCCAGTTATATCACTCTTGGGCATATGCGCAAAAGATGTTCCAACATATAACAAGGACACTTGCTCCCCTATGTTCATAGAAGCCTTATTTATAATAGCCAGAAGCTGGAAAGAACCCAGATGTCCTTCAAAACAGGAATGGATACAGAAAATGTGGTACATTTACACAATACAGTACTACTCAGCTATTAAAAACAATGACTACATGAAATTCATAGGCAAATGGATGGAACTAGAAAATATCATGCTGAGTGAGGTAACCAAATCACAAGAGAACACACATGGTATGCACTCACTGATCAGTGGATATTAGCTCAAAAGCTCAGAATACCCAAGATACAATTCATAGACCACATGAAGCTCAAGAAGAAGAAAGACCAAAGTTTAGATGCTTCGGTACTTTTCAGAAGGAGGAACAAAAATATTCATAGGAGGAGAAATGGAGACATAGTGTGGAGCTGAGACTGAAGGAAAGGCTATCCAGAGACTGCCTCACTTGGGGATCCATCCCATATGCCATCTTCAAACCCAGACACTATTGCTGTTGCCAAAAACTGCATGCTGACAGGAGCCTGAAAAATACAGAGGCAGATACTGGCAGCCATCAGACAGAGAATGGTGTCCCTAATGGAGGAGTTAGAGAGAGGTCTGAGATAGATGAGGGGGTTTGCAACCCCATAGGAAGAACAGCGATATCAACCAACCAGACACCCCAGAGCTCCCAAGGACTAAACCACCAACTAAAGAGTACACGTGGAGAGACCCATGGCTCCAGCCACATAGGTAGCAGAGGATGAGCCTTGTCAGGCATCAGTGGGTGGAGAGGCCCTTGGTCCTGCCAAGGCTGGACCCTCGTGGTAGGAGAAAGTCAGGGCAGGGAGGCAGGAAGGGGTAGGTGGGTGGGGGAGCACTCTCACTGAAGCAGGGGGTGGAGGGATGGGATAGGGGGTTTCTGGAGGGGAAACGAGGAAGGGGATAACATTTGAAATGTAGATAAAGAAAATATCCAATAAATAATGAAAAAATTAAAGTAAGCACTTTTAAAGATGAAAAATTGCTAAACACAAATTTAAATAGATTAACATAAGAAATTCTAAATTGCATTAAAATGAAAATAGATTCTTACCAAGTAAATAAGGAAGGGAACATGCTCCAAAGAGACAATTTTTTTTATGTACATGATGCTTAATTTTCTAACTTTGAATACGTTAAAAAAAAAAAAAAGAAACCCATTGCATCAAAGTACCAAGAAGGTGAGCAGGTGGCTGCCACATTGCCTGATGTGCATGAGGACTTGTGTGGTAGTCATTTGACCCTGGACATGCCTCACTCTGGTATTTGACAGTTGTGCTCACAACTGAATTAATGAAATTAACAATAATGAACCTATCCAGATCAACTTCCGATAATATGTACTTTTGAAACACAAATATATTGGACTTAAAAGTTATAGATTCATTTTACAAAGGCTTAAGCCTTTGTGTCTCTTTCCAGTGGGTTTTTTTTTTCCTGCCTACAACAGTGGGTGTTTTTTTTTCCCTGCCTACAACAGTGGGTGTTTTGGACCTGATGCCAGGAAAGTATCTGTGGAAACAATAAATGCTAAACTAAATTATATCTTCTTTTGAGGCTGACTTTAGAACTTTTTAAGTTATAGTAGTGACTCTGTCCTAGATACCGTAAGTCAGCTGAAAAGGTTTTGTGAAAAAGACTCACAGACAAGAAAACTCACTGTGTGCTCTTAGACATCTCACTTCAGAGTCTCCTTTTACCTAGGGAAGTACCAGTCTCCTTCAACTGTGGGTGATAACATCTGAGCTCTGGGGCCTTGCTCTCTTCTTTGCAGTGTTAAGAGATGACTGTCGTCTCTGGGCACAAGGCATGGCTTATGTAGGACCCACTCTTCAGGCAGCTTTGACTAGATAGATAACTGCAGTGTGCCCGTGACTTCTGAGGAAAACCTTGCTCATTCCTTTGAAAGGAATCTCCATTGAACCAAGCCTTCTTGGCATTAATTGTTCACAAAACTAATAAAGGTGCTTTTGTTACATTTTCAAGTGTTTCAATACAAACTGCTTGGGGACTGTCTGAGGCTCATTTGTGTGGGCTGTTGCAAAACTTTACCTTCTCACAGCACCACTTATCCAGGGTGTCCTTCAAGCACTGGCTTCAAGCACTTTCAGGCTTTTTTGTAGTCTGACCGCCTTAGTGACTTTTTAATTATCAAAATACCCAAGTAATATAACTTGAGGGAAGAAGGGTTTATTTTGATTCTTGAGTTTAGAGGAGACACAGTCCATTGCGAGCATAAGGCAGATACTCTACAACTGAGCTAGAACATTCTCTTTTTGCTTTTACGTTGAGATAGAGTTGCACTAATTTTCTCAGGCTGGCCTTGGATGCATTATGCAACCCAGGCAGTCTTTGAGATTGAAAACCTTCTTCTTCTGCCTCCTAAGGAGTTAAGGTAGCTAAGGTGCCTGAACCACTAGGCCCATCTCCTTGGTTTCTCTTTTAAACACAATTTTATTTTTGTGAGTATGAATGTTTTATGTGCATGCATATATATCTGTACACCATGTGCATGCCTGGTGCCAGGAGAGGCCAGAAAAGGATGTTGGGTGCCATGGAATAGAAGTTACAGATGGTTGCGAGCTGCTGTGTGGGTGCTGGGAACTAAACCCAGGTCTTTGTAAGGTCAACAAGAGTTCTTTTTTTTTTTTTTTTTAACTTGAATATTTCTTATATACATTTCGAGTGTTATTCCCTTTCCCGGTTTCCGGGCAAACATCCCCCTCCCCCCTCCCCTTCCTTATGGATGTTCCCCTCCCCACCCTCCCCTCATTGCCGCCCTCTCCCCAACAATCTAGTTCACTGGGGGTTCAGTATTAGCAGGACCCAGGTCTTCCCCTTCCACTGGTGCTCTTACTAGGCTATTCATTGCTACCTATGAGGTTGGAGCCCAGGGTCAGTCCATGTATAGTCTTTAGGTAGTGGCTTAGTCCCTGGAAGCTCTGGTTGTTTGGCATTGTTGTACATATGGGGTCTCGAGCCCCTTCAAGCTCTTCCAGTTCTTTCTCTAATTCCTTCAATGGGGGTTCTATTCTCAGTTCAGTGGTTTGCTGCTGACATTCGCCTCTGTATTTGCTGTATTCTGGCTGTCAACAAGAGTTCTTAACCACTAAGCTGTCTCTCCTGTTCTTTTGTGGACCTTTAAAAATGTAAGATCAGATTACCTGTGAATAAGGTATTTGTTTCTTAGTGTATTATCCTTGTTATTTCTATCTTTTTTATTTTTGCTTGATTACAGTTTGTAGTCCCTTAGGGATAGTATTGCACACGCAAAGGTTGAGATATCATTTTGCATTATTTCCGATCTTAAAGGAGAAGTATTTAGTTTTTCATTGTTAATTATGCATTTTCATGTGATCTTTAACGACAGGAGATTTCCTTCGAGGAATCTCAGGAGTTGGCGCTATGCTTCTACCATGTGTGCTCCTGGGCCTGGACTCACTCAGGCCATCGGGTTTTCAGATGAGGCAGTGAATGCTATCTTGACAGCCAGACCTCTAGGATTCGTGGTAGAAGAATATCTTGAGTTTTATGAAATGTGTCTTGTATCTATTAAGATGATAACATGGCTGGTTTTTTTGTTTGTTTTTAGTCTGTTAATAGAATGAATTATATTGATTTTTTTTGAAAATCAAGACCACTTTATATTCCAAGGAAAAAACATCACTGGATCACAGTAGATCCACCCCTCCACCGTGTGTGTGAGTGTGTGTGTGAGTGTGTGTGTGTGTGTGTGTGTGTGTGTGTGCGCGCGCGCGTGTGTGTGTGTGTGTGTGGTATATTTGTGATACTAATGTGCTTTGCAAAATGTCCTTCAGAGTATTCTTCAGCAGGGTTCTGAAGCCCATGGTCTCTTCACGGATGGCACCCAGGTCCTCATTCTGGAGAATCTTGCTCTTTTTCTCTCCTTCCCTGTTTGTTGCTGTTTTCTCACTCATGGTTTCTCTAGTGTATTACTAGTCCCAACATTCTTTCTACTTTTATTTCTTGTTTTGAAGTTTATTAGATTTTTTAATCATACTTTTCTATTACTCCTTAATTTGAAACTCATTTTTTCCTCTTATACTTTAGATAGAATCTCATAAATTGATCCAACCCATCCCCTTTCTTTCGATTGTAAGTACTCGATAGTGTATGCTTCTACTAGGCAGTATCTTCATTGCTTCTGGAAGCCTCTCAGTTTATTTCCTTTATTCTTTGCAAAACCATTATCCTAGCATAACCCAGACTCTCTCTATTATGGAGGTCTATTTGCAAAGTGTGGCTGGACCCTGGAAACATCTTTATACTTCTCTTCCCAATCAGAGGACTATGTGCAGTTTGTGTAGATGGTGTGGTTTGTGCTAAGAACCCACCTCCTTTTGAGACCCAGAGAAGGTTCCCACAGAATGAGCACAGCAAAAGCTTATGCTGTGTGTCTTTCAGGGCATGACCTCAGTGGAAGCATCACACCCATGTCATAAATAAATTCTTGAGAAGAATGGTCACAGGAAGGCTCCTATAGAATGACCCAGCATGATTCTTGCTGATTTTCTAGGGTACACATCAGCCAAATCCCCAAATCCCCATAATGGCTCTTCCAACGTAGTGTTACACCATGGACTATAGCAAAATCATTTGATGTACTTTCTGCATAGCTGTGATTTTTACTTATTTAGTAGTGTGAATGAACACACTTTGTGTCAGAAAAGTTCTCATGAATTTTCAGAATTGGTATGATGGCTTTGAACATGGTTTATCTTCATGAGTGTGTCAAGTGTATCTGAAAAAGTATATTCTGCTGTCTTTGTTTTTCCTTACAAATGTCACTAAAGTTGTGTGGCAATAGGTTCATATGTTCTGTATCGTTGTTGATTTTTAGTCAACTTTCGTTACACTAATTACTGAGAAGAAGAAGTCTCCACTGTAGCTCACTAGTTTTGCTATTTCTCTTTGTATTCATTTGCTCTCTATTTTTAATGCCTTGGTGTGTTATGTTAGATGCATGTGCTTTGGGATTATATTTTAATGAATGAATTCAACCATGTACTTGGGCTGATAGTCCAAGCAGATGTGAGATGACAAGAAAATGGTGTCCCTCTCCACTCCTACAACTGTCACACTTTGACTCAGGAAATACCTGAGAATACACTGGAAGCAAACATTTCCAGAATTATTAAAAAGTTTGTTTTCCAAGAACTATAAAATTATTGCTTTTCTGCTCAAGTTTAGTAGGTAAATGTCATCTGATATTTTTCAAGGACAGTAGTGAGAACTTTAATTCTTAGCCACTAAATAACTTGTCTTAAATTAAATAGGAGTTCTTGTATGTGCTATATTCTACCTCCTTTAATTTTCTACCCACGAATAAATAAATGTTCTATGTGACCTGCTCCCACGGCTAGCTTTATTTTAATGTGGCACCTCCTAGCAGTTGGCATTGTCAAAATGAAGCCACCGGTTTTCAGAAACTCATTAAAGTGGAAGATGAACACAAGCTTCCTAGTTTCTCTGAGAGGCACATGGCTACAAAAGTAGCTATGGATACTCTGGGTAAAGAGTGGAAGGATTATATTCTCTGAATCAGGGGTGGGAATGATATACAAGGTTTTCCTTGAAGCAAGGTATCATGACTCATGGCAGAATGTTCATGTTGTTGAGTAAGGGGCATTCCTGTTATAGACCAAGGAAAACTGGGGAAAAGAACTGTTCTTAGACTCATTTTAAGGATGCCAATTTGAGCCCTTTCAACCAGGTCACTGTAAAAGGGCGGGAGAGGGAGATGGAGACAGAGAACAGAAGCAGAGAACAGACAGAGACAGAGACAGAGACAGAGACAGAGACAAATTGAGATTGGTTTCTGTACTGACAGATACACAGATATACTCACAGATGGTGGAACACCCAAGATTCAGCATCTTCTTATTCTGTATGTCCTGGCCACACAACTGCCAACATATTGCTACAAAGAAACAACTCACTAAGAGAAACAAGGAAGAAGCTTCAGAATATGCTAAATTTTTGGTCAACAAAATGAAGGACACCAAAGAAAAACATTGGGATAGACTACAAGAAACTAGGTTGTCCTCCATGGAGAACTGCTACTTCTGAGTCTCTCAGTCCAGTCAAAAATAAGTCTTCAACAGTAACAAATAATCAAACCTTGAAAAATTTTAGTACATAAATTATCATTCAACACATCTAATGGAATCATTCCCTTAAACATGAGATGATTATATATAACACTACCAGCTCTTTGTGGCATTTGGAGACTTCCATATGCTTTGCTCTACCATGAATTCTTAGTTCCACCCCTCTTAACTCTTCACATGTCAGCTCATTGAAGGACTTCTCTTTGTAGGTGAACAGGTCAGAGAAGCTGGTTTCCGTGAGCAGTGGGAGGGAGATGGCTTCCTCTAGGATATCTTGGGCATATGAAATGAATAATTCATGGACTCCATTCTTCTTCCTACTATCTGGGATCAGCATAGGAAATACTGTGTTTCCAAGTCACAGAGACTTCTGGAAGCCCATAGATGATAAATTTTAGATTAGAACACCCACATTTCCATCCCGTTTTATATTTAAATTGAAGAGAAGGAGAAGGTTTGGGTTTATCACTTGTTTTTCTGAGAACACAATGGTTCCTACAAAGCTTTCTATTTGCCACTGATGTTTATCTGTAATTTCAGCTCCATGTGCTATCTGGCATACATAATAAATGTACAGGTGTGGTATCAAAATGCATGCTTCGGAAAATGGAGAGATGGCTCAGTGCATAGAAGACTTACACCGTGAGCACAAGGACCTGAATTGTCCAATTCCATAAATCCACATAAATAAATCAAGTGTGATAGTGTGTGCTTATAATCCCAATGCTGGAAAGGCAGACAGACTCCTAGGGCATGCTGAACAGAAAGCCAGAAAGCCAGAAAGCCTAGCTTGAAGGTTTCAGGCCAGTGACAGATCCTGTCTGAAAAAGATGATGATGGTGAAGAAGGAAGGAAGTGGAGGATGAGGAGGAGGGGAGCCTCCGGGGAATGACTCTTGATGTGTCTTTGGCTGTCCATGTGCACATATATACATGCAAATTGATATGCACATTCATAAGTCCCAGTGCACATGAATACTCACACAAGGAAGACTGCACACAGGGAAATGTGTTTAATATTTGATGTCACACAAACAAAAGAGAAACTATTTTATTGTCTTTGAAACACATTAAGGGAATGTTAGATATAGTAACTTCTCTTCCATGCTCAGGGCTTCTGCAACTCTGTTAAGGAGACTGAAGGTTAGGGTTAGCTTATAGATGTTATCTAAATAATCTTGGTGACAGCCCTGTTGGGGAACTGAATTATATGGGGGAAATTGAGGCAAAAAGAAATTGAGTAACCCAAGGTTAGAGAGTGGAGTTGGTTAAAATTGGAATCTCAGCAGGCTCACTCGCAAATCTGTAATATTAATTACTCTTGTCAAATGCTGTGTTTGCTGCTTCTTGTCTTATCTCTTCTGTTACAAGGAAGAGAAAACGCCATTTCCTACCAGTAGCATTCTACAGTGGAGCAAGTCAAGCTTTATTTTGTTACTAGCAACCCCTTCCAAAGGGAATGAAAGCAAATCAAAGGCAAACTTGTAGCCAGCGTTAGAGATGGTTACCTGTGGATAGGCTTTGTGTCCTCTTAGCTAGAACAACACTCCTCTGTTTCATGTCTCCAGAATAAAGCAGAAATACTGTTGGACCCTGGGGAGAGCCCAGTCAACACTTTCTTCCTCTAATGGATGTCACCAACCTGTCCTGCTTTCCTCTTCCTCTTCTGCTGGAAGATGGGACTCAATTTACTAGTCCCACAAGGTTTCCAGCCTCTTCTGAGCATGGTGCTAACTTGTCCTGTATCCTTATGGTGAGGTGCCTGACTTCTGTTAAATCCCATGATGATCTGTCCTTCATCCTTATCTATGAGACTTATGCTCTCTGCTGAGTGATATGTTAACTAGTCCTGCATCCTTCTCTGAAGTGTTTTGATGAGCTCTATACTAGCTTGTCCTGCATCATCCTTTGTGAGACTTCTCCCCTCTGCTTTGCTCTCTTCTACACTGACTAGACTTCTTTGTGAGGTCCCCTGAGGAGTTCTGTGTTGACTTGTTCTGCATCCTGGCCTACATGACTCATGCTCTCCAATGAACCCTGTACCTCCTTTGCATAGGCACTAATCACAGAAGGATTCCATACCTCTTATGTACATAGCAACACTAAGGACTCATGCACCCAGAAGTACTGATTAAACCAGTTCTGAGCAATAGCCAGTTAAGGTGAAGAGCACAGTGTTAAATTGCTTTAAGTAGGAAACACCCAGAGCCACTGTTCAGATTAGCAGGAAATAGATTATCTGCTTTTCAGATATGCAGTATGCAATATGCAGGCAGAGTATGCAGACAGAAATTTTATTCTGTACTTTACCAATGTAAATGTCATTATGGTTTGTTTTAATGTCAACTTGCTACAAATTAGAATTGCCTGAATGGGCAACTTCAACAGAACTGTCCTGATTGCCTTAATTGATGCAGGAAGATCCACCCAATTTGCGGTGGCACCGTCTGGTAGCAGTCCAGAAAGAAAAACGTGTGGCAGAGAAAGTGTATTTACCATTGGCTTGCTTGGTCTTCCCTCTTGCCTCTGATCTGATTTAATGCTGCCACCTCTACTGCTGCTGCTGATTCCTAGCCAATCCGAGACCAACATTTCCAGACTTGCATCTTGTAGTAAGGATCAGCAACTCTCAAGGAACCCTGCCAGTTTTAAACACCAGATCGTAACTGCTGAGGTACCAAACACAGTGGACTGACCAACTCCCAGGCTCTTGGTCTCCCAGGTGAGACCAGAACTGTGGGACTGCTCTGCTTGGTGAGGTACCCAGCCTGGAGGACCAAACTACTGTTGGATTCTCAGCCTCCTGGGTGTGACTCAGCCTGTTTCTAGTTTAATGTAAGATGCTAATATGTCACACATACACACACACACACACACACACACACACACACACGTTTGTGTTTCCTCCAACAACACTAGAAATGATGTCGTTACAGACTATATAATCTGCTTTGAGATATTGTGTAGAAGTATGCTTTGTGTCATTTTTATTGACAAGAACTCTTCTGTTCATTTCTATTTTTCTTCTTATTTATTCGCTTTATATCCTGATTGCAGTTCCCCTCCCCCCTCTTCCAGTCCCACCCTCACATCCCTCTTCCCCTATCCTCTACCTCTTCTACTCTGAACAGGGACTCCCCTCACCCATGAGTACCAGCCTACCTGGCACATGGAGTCACTACTGGGCTAAGAGCACCCTTTCCCACTGAGGCCAGACAAGGCAGCCCAGCTAGGGGAAAGGGATCCAAAGGGAGGAAACAGAGCCAGAGTCAAAGACAGCCCCCTCTCCAGTTGCTAGGAGACCCACACGCAGACCATAAGGCATATCAACTCCACATGTGTAAAGGGCCTAGGTTCTGCACATGCATGTTCTTTGTTGGTGGTTCAGCCTCTGTGAGCCCCCTCAGGCCCAGGTTAGTTGACTCTATAGTTCTTCTTGTGGTGTCATTTCTATTTTTTTCGAAAACAAATAACTGCATTCTGTCCATCTCAAACTCTTAATCACCAAGTGATTCCGAAGGACCCTATGTAGAAAAATCACTTTTGTTCTTAGGCACGATCTGGTTTCTAAAGCAAAGTCAACAAGGAGAGTACACCTTCTGAAGAGAACCACACCAGCTCCCTGGAGTCTGTGTCTCTGCCAGCGAGCTTCCCTCAGATGTGCTAAAGAACATCCTGTAAGCACGCCCATGCTCAGTCAACACAAAAACAAACTCTTCTTTGATTGTTTTCATGTGGCAAATGTAGAAACCATTGGAAGGCATGTCACGCTGAGCAATTTCTGTAATTAGGGCCCTCCTTACTCTGAGGCTTTCCTTCCCTTTAGTAGCCTCTTCTTTGTAGGAAGCCAAAAAAGAAGCTCCGAATATGAGTGTGCTACTCGGACAGCCCCTGCTCTGAGCCTGCTTCCCAGGCCTCTTAGCAATGGACCATTGTGGCATTACCATTAGGGCTGATGTCCTTACTCCAGGGCCATTGTGCTGTAACCTTGAAGGATCTGAATGCCATAATTTGAAGAGAAAAAGCAATTGCTCGTAAACATCTAATCCCAGCACTGGGGAGGAGACATGCGGATCCCCGGAGCACTCTGGTCACACTATCCAAATTACTAGGCTCAGATTGGGCAAGAGACCCTGTTTCAACATCTAAGGTGAGCAATAAGGACCTCTGGCCCCTGAAGGCACACACATACACATCTATGCATATTACATATACAGTATGCATAAAAACAGAGGAGGGAAGGGAATGTCATTTTATTCTATTAATTTGCTTATATTATTTTTCAAGGAAATCACATTTTTTTTCTTGCAAGTAAAGTGTCCTCATACAAGGGGAGGAGAAAGAATGGGCTACATATTTGCCAAATGTCCCCCTTTTCTTCTACATGTGCAAACTGAGGTTGTGTCAAGGAGTTTCTTCCCAGGCACTCATGGGGCTGTTGGGATGCCATGACCCAAATAACTTTATTCTTTGAAAAGGAGAAATCAATAAGTCAGGTTTGTTTCCCTTTTAATACTGGAAAGCTTGGGGCTTTTTTTTCCCTTCAAGTTAAACTATACTTACCAGAGTGATGGGCAGTCTGTCAGGTCAGAAAGAGGCTGTATGTCCCATGCAGAAGATGGTATCTGCATGCTATGAATGAGATGGTTATGGTTACTTATGAAAAGGAGAGACTAAGCAAGATAGCTCAGGCCCATGTAAGGAGACTTCCAGGCGGAGCATGAAGCCAGAACCTGCTTTAATCAGCTTTCTCTTAACTCCCTAACTCAAGCTCAGTGGTTAGAGCATTTGCTGCTCTTTTAGAAAAGTAGGGTTGGATTCCCAGCACCCAAATGATGACTCTTAACAATCCGCAAGAGATCTGATGCTCTCTTTTGGCCTTCCTGGGCATCAGGGATCTATGTGATGCACATACATACATCCAGGCAAAATATTCATATGCATACAATTAAATTAATCTTTCAAAAGTTTTTTTTTAATATCCTCAATACTTCTGTGGAGAAATAAAAACAAACACCTGAGAAGGTTCTTCATTAGCAGGCAGAGCACTTTGTTCTTCATGAAATAAATGATTGGCTCTTTTAATGGCAAAGATACCATGTAGTCCTGGTCTAATTAAAGCACACGTATAGTTTAAAATTTTTTTCTAAGTATGCCAGAATGGACCGTGCACAGGAAAATCACCTGGCAGTACATGTAGTGTGAAATTTAGGGATGGAATTTGCCAAAATATTTGTAAACTACAACAACTTTTTGTTCAGAAGCTTTTTATCTAAATGGAATATTAGTTTAGTGCTACTATACAAACGATTATTACCTATGTGTATGGTGCATACACTCACAACACTCAAACATACCCGTGATCCACGGAGTCCAGGTAATGATTATGTGAATACTCCATACCATGTGCTTTGGAAGACGCAGGAGTAGTAAATATGTCTTCTTCCTCCAAGTGATTACCTAAGCAGGAAAATATGGTAGTAGAAATGCCACTTGACAATACAGGACAGATCGGGTGCTCACTGAGGGTCCTGCTCTCTGCTGGGAGCTGAGAGGAGATGGGAACTTTGTGGAAGGCAGGTCAGAAGGAAGTAAGGCAGAGGGCAAATGGCTAAAGGCAGCAAGATGGCTATATATCAGCAGGTGATGGAGGCGGTCACCATTCAAGAGCACAGTTGCCTACCTTACAGGGACAGCCAGGTGGCAGAGGGAGAGTTGGTACCCTAGAGCCATTCACATCCCAATCCTTCATGAATGATAACTAATGTTCACTATTTTTACATATATGTATATATGTGTAAGATATTTATTATACTATAATTATCTTATCAATATACATAAACATATACAATATAATACAGATATAATTGCATTTCTCCTTTTTCAGTTGTTTTCCAGTCTCAGTTTAAAAAAATGCCTTTTTCGCTTGCCTAGCCAGCGCAAGGCCCTGGGTTCGGTCCCCAGCTCCGAAAAAAAAAGAAAAAAGAAAAAAAGAAGAAAAAAATGCCTTTTTTGTTTGTTTTTTCTTAAATATTTATTATCATTTCTTTTTTTATTGGATATTTTTTATTTACATTACAAATGTTATCCCATTTCCCAGTTTTCCGTCCATAATCCTCCATCCCATTCCCCTCCCCCTTCTTCTATGAGGGTGTTCCCCCTCCTCAACCATCTACTCCTTCCGGCCTCCCTGCCCCCTGATATTCTCCTACACGGGGGTGGTGGGTGGTCCAGCCTTGGCAAAAGACCAAGGGCTTCCCCTTCCATTGGTGTCCAAAAGGCCATCCTCTGCTACATAAGCAGTTGGAGCCATGGGGCTGACCATGTGTACTCTTTGGATGGTGGTTTAGTCCTGTAAGCTTTGGTTGATTGGTATTGTTGTTCTTACGCAAGTCACTCTAGATTCTTCAATCCTTTCTCTAACTCCTCTGATGGGGGAACCCTGTTCTCAGTTCAATGGTTTGCTGCTAGCATTCGCTTCTGCATTCGTCATGCTCTGTCAGAGCCTCTCAGGAGACAACTATATCTGGCTCCTGTCAGCATGTACTTCTTGGCAACAGCAATATTGTCTGGGTTGGTGGCTATATGTATATGGGCTGGATCCCCAGGTGGGGCAGGCTCTGAATGGCCATTCCTTAAGTCTCTGCTTCAAACGTTGTCTCCATTTCTCCTCTTATGAATATCTTCCCCCCTTTAAGAAGGACTGAAGCATCTGCACTTTGGTCATCCTTCTTCTTGAGCTTCATGTGGTCTATGAATTGTATCTTGGATAATTTGAGCTTTTAGGCTAATATCCACTTATCAGTGAGTATTTACCATGTGTGTTTTTCTGTGATTGGGTTAATTCACTCAGCATTTGCCTATGAATTTCAAGAAGTCATTGTTTTTGGTAGCTGAGTAGTACTCCATTGTGTAAATGTACCACATTTTCTGTATCCATTCCTTTGTTGAAGGACATCTGGGTTCTTTCCAGCTTCTGGCTATTATAAATAAGGCTGCTATGAGCATAGTGGAGCATGTGTCCTTGTTATATGTTGGAGCATCTTTAGGATATATGCCGAGGAGAGGTATAGCTGGGTCTTCAGGTAGTACAATGTCCAATTTTCTGAGGAACCTTCAGACTGATTTCCAGAGTGGTTGTACCAGCTTGCAATCCCACCAAAAATGGAGGAGTGTTCCTCTTTCTCCATATCCTCGCAGCATCTGTTGTCACCTTAGTTTTTGATCTTAGCCGTTCTGACTGGTATGAAGTGGAATCTTAAGGTTTTTTGATTTGCATTTCCCTGATGACTAAGAATGTTGAACATTTCTTCAGGTACTTCTCAGCCATTGGATATTCCTCAGCTGAAAATTCTTTCTTTAGCTGTACCCCATTTTTCAATAGGGTTATTTGACTTCCTAGAGTCTAACTTCTTGAGTTCTTTGTATATTTTAGATATAAGCCCTCTATCAGTTGTAGGATTGGTAAAGATGTTTTCCCAATGTGTTGGTTGCCATTTTGTCCTAATACAGTGTCCTTGCCATACAGAAGCTTTACATTTTTATGAGGTCCCATTTGTTGATTCTTGATCTTAGTGTATAAGCCAGTGGTGTTTGTTCAGGAAATTTTACCCAGTTCCCATGTGTTCAAGGCTCTTCCCCACTTTTTCTCCTATTAGTTTGAGTGTATCTGGTTTGATGTGGAGGTCTTGATCCACTTGGACTTAAGCTTTGTACAGGGCGATAAGAATGGATCAATTTACATTCTTCTACATGCTGACCTCCAGTTGAATCAGCACCATTTGTTGAAAATGCTATCTTTTCCACTGGATGGTTTTAGCTCCTTTGTCAACGGTCAAGTGACGATAGATATGTGGGCTCATTTCTGGGTCTTCAATTCTATTCCATTGATCTACCTGCCTGTCTCTGTACCCATACCATATAGTTTTTAATCACTATTGCTCTGTAATGCAGCTGAAGGTCAGGGATTCCCCCAGAAGATCTTTTATTGTTGAGGATAGTTTTTACTATCCTGGATTTTTTGTTATTCCAAATGAACTTGTAAATTGTTCTTTTTAACTCTGTGAAAAAATTGAGTTGGAATGTTGATGGGGATTGCCTTGAATCTGTAAATTGCTTTTGGCAAAATGGACATTTTTACGATATTAATCCCGCCAATCCATGAGCATGGGAGATCTTTCTATCTTCTGATATCTTCTTCAATTTCCTTCCTCAGAGACTTGAAGTTCTTGTCATACGGATCTTTCACCTGCTGGTTAGAGTCACACCTAGATATTTTATGTTATTTGTGACTATTGTGAAGGGTGCCATTTCCCTAATTTCTTTCTCAGCCTGTTTACCCTTTGAGTAGAGGAAGGCTACTGATTTTTCTTATTTTATATCCGGCCACTTTGCTAAAGTTGTTTATCAGGCTTAGTTGTTCTCTGGTGGAACTTTTGGGGTCACTTAAGTATACTGTCATATTATCTGCAAATAGTGATATTTTAAATTCTTCCTTTCCAATTTGTGTACCTTCCTTTGACCTCCTTTTGTTTTCTGTTTGCTCTGGCTAGGTCTTTGAGTACTATATTGAATAAGTAGGGAGAGAGTGGGCAGCTTTGTCTAGTCCCTGATTTTAGTGGGATTCCTTCAAGTTTCTTTCCATTTAGTTTGATGTTGGCTACTGGTTTGCTGTATGTTGCTTTTACTATGTTTAGGTATGGGCCTTGAATTCCTGATCTTGCCAAATCTTTTATCATGAAAGGGTATTGGTTTCTGTTGCTTAGTTCCTGTGCTGGCCATCAGGTTTTCTCTGGTGTTAGCTGGTCTTACTGTCTCTGACCCTCCTGTAAGCCTGTGTGTCAGCACCCCTGTAGGCCTGTTTTTTCCTGGCAGGATCTAGGTACACAGAGCTGTGGGACCAGGTCAGCTCCAGGCACAGGCAGAAATCGGAAGGGTCCTGTCCCAGACTGCTCCTGAGTATGTGTGTCCTGAGTGCTCCAGGGGGATCACACAGAGCAGAAGAGTTGGTCTTACCTCTGCTCTCAGGTTGTCAGCGCTCCTGGCTACTGGCTTTTAGCTCTGGGCACAGGCAGAGACTGGAAGGATCCTCTCTCTGACTGTTCCTAAGTTCCTGTGTCCAGAGGACTCTAGGCATGTTCCTGTGGGGCAGGAATGTGAGCAGATGTAGTGGTCTCCCCTGAGCTCTCAGGTTTATCCAAACTTCTGAGAGTCCAGCTCTCTCCTCCTTGGGATTTGGATACAGAGAGGTGTGGGACTGGGTCAGCTCCATGCACAGGCAGAGAAATGTCTTTTGTAAGACAAATATTTTAAAATTATGTAGCAGTGCTGATTGCCTTTTTCTCCTCCCTTTGCCCTCCCTTTTCCCCCTTCTCTCTTTATCTTCCCCTAAACTGTCATTAACATTTTTAAGCATGTTTCTCCAATTCTTTAAGCAGCATTTTTAAAATACCCTTTCTCCAGTGAATTTCTTTGGTGCTCTTATTAATGCTTTTATTGATGTTTCCTGTTATTGGCTCTGCGTCCCAGGCTCCCAGGCATATGACTGACCATCTCACCTCTCACTGATCATTGGGTTTCTGTTGACCTTGGAAAGAGAGTTTTTCGCTTAATCTGCTTTTATTGATGCCTTCTTTCTCTAGTGTTCTTTGTAAACACGAAAACTTAAGAGTTCTGCCTGTTTTCATGGAGGCTGACTATTTTCAATGGATATGGAAGGTCAGTTTGGTGGTGCCATGACCCTTTGCTTCTAAGGGTTTCTAAATTGACAAGTTCACTCTTTGTGATTTCTGGGGGCAAGAAGATCAAGACTGGGGAGCTGAAAAGGGCTTCTTAGACCACAGAGGTCCCTGTCAGTGTCTATTCCTAGAGCCAAAACAGAAAAGTATCCTACAGAGGTGCTAGCCTTAATCCTGCCTTTCAGACATTATCCTCAAGATTAGTCACCTCTCAGAGGCTCACCTTGGCCATATCACCACATTGCAGTTAAGACAAGAGCCTTTGACCATAATAATACTTACTTATAAATGGTGAACGTCTCCCCACAAATCGTTATATACATCATTAATTTTGATGTGGACATTTCTATCAAAATTGAAGATAAAACATTTAACTAAACTCTAGTGAACTGGAGTATAATATTGTAACTAGAATACCAGAGTGCATATTCACACCAGTGACAAGAGGCAGGAGCTGAGTCTTTAAACTGCACTTTGTTTAGACATTCTGTTAGCCATCTGGGGAGACAGAGGATTAACATCTTGACAATTTGCCTACTCTCCCATCTCCAGCAGCAGACTTCAAACGATAGGAACATTAGTAATTTATCACTCCATAATTTAGTCTTGTCCCTCTGGTCTGGTGGTCAGCCTTTTCTCTGAGACTTATGGTATGAACTGAGTTATTAATAACATGTACCTCCAGATTTCTTTATGCAATAAGAAGTGCAAATGTGCCTCTATAATGCATGGTATAAAATTGCCTTTCCTACCTCCAAGGAGTATCATTTTTGCATAATATGTTATTATGAAACTAAAGGGAAAGAGTTTGTGACCTCTTCTAAAATACCAAGGAAGAGCTGGAAGCTAGACCAACGGTTAATAATGCGCGTTGCTCTTGCAGAGGACCCAGGTTCAGATCCCAGCACCCAGAGGGTGGCTCACAACCATCTGTAACTATAGTTTCAGGGTAGTTGCTGCTCTCTTCTAACCTTGGCAGGATGGAGACATTCATGTGGTGCACATACATATACAAAGGCAAAACATTCCAGCACATATAAAATTAAAATAACTAAAGAGAAAGTCAAAATACCAACAGGAAAGTCATTGATTGGTTTTGTTTTTGCAGGTGGGGCGGATCATTTCAGAAGGAAGCACAGCGGTCTTCTTTCCTATTGTAATTTACTATTCTTTTCTCTCTCCCATCTCCTCAATAAACACCTTCCTCAGACCAATGAGTGTGTATCCTAGTGTTCTGATGGTGTGTTTGCATATTACCGAAGGGAGAGCTGGTGACTGGCTCTTTGCATCTATCTACTGCAGCTCAGATGGGCCAGTTTCAGTTTTTCTGTAGCCAAAAGGACTTTAGCTGGTTCTTCCTGAAGCTCTCTATCTCAGATGTTAATTTCTAATGAGCTTCCAGGGTGAGCCAAATTCCCAAGTCATGCATATCTTAAAACTAGTATGCTAATTGAAGCTGTAGGGAAAACAGGGGAGACAGAAGCCAGACATTGAGTCCTGCAGTGCTGGACTATGCCTTGAATGCTACCACGATGAGGCATGGAAACAGCAATGCATGGGCTTTCATAACAAGTCTGGCCTACTGCTGTGGTCCCATTTGAAACGAAGAGCAGACATATTTACTTAAAAATCTATAACAAGCTTTGGGAACAGTAGCTGCTCTCAGGTGGTAATTGTGAAATGTTTTGCTCATTAAAATGTACACAGAAGAAGACAGACTAGAAATTTCCTAGGGAACAAATAACATATCTCTTGATATATAGAAAAAGCGTAGTGCACAGGTGTGTGCTTTAACAATAGCACAGCCCAGAATCCTGGTGCCCTGTTGGCTCGGTGTCTGTGTGCAGCTGGCTGCTTTGGAAAGGTTTCTGATAGAGTCTTGCTATATTCACCAAGAAGACAGTCTTCTGGGAGAAGGGTTTTACAATAGAGAGGGAACGTGGCAAAAGAGAATACTGCCTCTGTTTTATGATCTCATTTCCAATCCTGTCTCCCTATTTCTCACATCCCTGTCCCCGCATTGACAGCAATGAGCTTGCCGGTGCCTACTGGATGCTTAGAATGGTGAGGAAGACGGGGAGTTGCCTGCTTTGAGAGGTTGCCACCACGCATGATCTCCATGGGCTGCGTCCATATTTAGATGTCCATCTGAGGATACAATGTTGTTTTCACTGTTTCAGAGATAACTCACAGGGATCTTAAGACACAAATATTGATCTAGGCATAGTGGCACACAGCTGCAATTCCAGCATTCAGGAGACAGGCATGGCATGACTGATACAAGTTCGAGGCCAGTCGAGACTACTTTGTGATTCCATGACAGCCAGTATTACAGGATGAGGATTTGTCCCAGGAAACACCGAAAGAAAAAATCAAAACAAAACAAAAACAACGGTGGCTGTATCTAAGTGACAACGTGCTTATCTAGCATCCGAGAACCACCAAACAAATTTAATAATATGAAAGTTTGGGTTGAAGGGAAAAGAACCAGTGCTGGGCCATAGTGACTATTTTTGTAGCTACTAAACATTTCAGAGTGGACATGTTTATGAAATTGTGGGTGAACTGTTTATGTGGCCTCTGTGGACCTCAGATGTTAGGTCCCTTCGATTTTGGCTGGCAATTATCACCTCACTCTGTAGCTTGAGGTGGGTAATTGGAACAGCAACACTCATTCAGATATGGAATTTATATATAGCTAAAGCAGATGATTACCGCCAGGCTTCTGTTTTACATGGTAAGTAGTAGGAGGGGAAGCCTGAAAGAAAACAGATTTTAAGATGTTGAATGTCTTGTCTTATTTTGAGCTAGGTTTTCTAAGTGATCAGTGCTATAAGGCATGACATGTTTTCTGCCTCAAAATATATGTATGCAAACCCATTTATAAAATGTTTTTAATTGTGAAAAGACCCTCACCAGAACACCTTGCTGACAGAGATCCCCGGGAAGTTGTTTCCTTAGGATATGCTTCACCGGCTTCACCCATGCAGGGACTCAGAAGCTTCAGCCACGGTTTAAATGCCTACCAACGTACTGGGTTGGCAGGGTCTTGTCCCCAGAATGCTGGTTCTGCAAGCATGTGGAATGCAAGAGTCATAGGCTAATGAATGCACCCAGCAAAGTTTCCAAGGAAGGCCTGGCAGGAGTCCCTGTAGGCATCCCCTGAGAAAGCAGTGAGTAAATCAGTGAGGGTGACATGGATGATGTAGTGGCCTCAGAAAGTTGGAGATGCCTAGGACATGGAACCGATGACAAGGAAAGCCTCTGCTGAGGAGCTGAGCTACAGAATTTACTATGTTCTCATCTGCGTTTTGGCTTTGCTTTAGTCTAATCCCCATTGCCTGCCCTCATTTGTCATAGATCAAATAAAAATGCTGATGCCATCGTATGCTAGAAGTATCTGTCTTGATTTTTAGGTTTAACAGGAACCCAAAGCTGTGTTTTTCTTCATTGTTGGAGGGCATTTAAATTTAGACTGATGGACAGTGTTGGAACTGTTAAGATTAGAAACTCTTATGGATAGACTGTGCACTTTACATTTTATGGTGCATAACCATCTTTCAAGACCAAGACAGGGATGTTGTATCAAATGAACAAAGGCTGTGCTTGTGATGGTTAATCTTGAGTCTCAATTCAATTGGATTGAGAAGAGTCCAGAAGATTCATAAAGAACATGGTGGGTCTGTCTGAGGGAATTTCCAGAGAGGATTATCTACTGTAAAGTGCTATACAGAGCATAGACGGCACCATCTCATGGGCTGAAGGCCTAGATGGAATGCAGAGTTTTGAAAAGGGGAAAACATGAAACATGGGTATTCTCTGTGTGCTTCCTGGGCTCTGTGCTTTGAGCTGTCTTTGGCAAACGAAAGTCATTCCACATGTCTGTGTATCAGACACAGATAGGCTCCAGCCTTCATATTCAGGTTATACAGTTGATATTTTGGGAATGGAAGATTGTGATCTTGTGACATGGTGACAAAATGTGTCTTGCTCTGGGCGGTTTGTGCTTGTAAATGCCCCCATTAGACCTAAGCTTCTGAAGAGAACCACCCAGACTGCTCTTGGCTGTGTCTTACCTTCTCCACAAGGTTGGTTGATGTTTTCCCACCTTTTTGGTGTCTGCACAATAAACGAATAGATGTTGTCAGTGAGCTCTTCATCAAACTATACATTTCAATAAAGAGCATCTATTGATTCTTACTTGTGATGAGTAGGTATATAATAATTCAAACAGGATTAATTCACAATGGTTTTTAAAGCTGCCATCAAAGCTGGCTAGTTTCTGAAGTATCTTGGTAGCTATGAAGTAAGGCTTGTTGCATTAAGGAAATGGTCAGTCAAGAAACAAGGAAGGCCTTGCAGGCTGGTGATTCTTAGTCCAGTCAAATTGACAATGAAGACCATCACAGACAGCATCAAGAGAAAGTCTGGGAATCAGAGATTAACAGAGATGAGAGCTGTGCACACCCAATATAGTGGAGTAAGCTCTACATGTGCAGAAAACTGCTGACAGCTTTCATGCTGCAAAGAGCTGGGGCAGTGTGGGTCACAAAGCAGGCGCATGGAGACAGAGAAAAATTCTATAAAAGAGTTGGCAAGGGCCCAAGTGCAGGGTGTTTTCACTTTCTAATTGACTTTCATGTTAAACCTTTCATTCAGCATCAGCAGGATATTTTTAAAGGAGTGCTGGACATGGGATGCAGGAATAGTAGCTAAGGCTGCAGGGAGATATATGCCACCACCCCGACAGTTTCTTGACCTAGAAAATATATAAATGACCTGTGTAGGGTCTACAGGGCCAGTCAGAACTTCAGTAAATCAGTCTCAGAGGAGCACTTTGCAAGGTGACCATAAGCAAGGCATTTGTGGGGGCTGCAGGACTATTGTTCACACGCCATGGCCCCAGTTGGTTTTTCTCAGTGGTAAGAGAGGAGGCTAAAACATGATGCCCAGGTCTCTAGTGTTGGAGATTCTTATAAAAGTTAAGACATAGTTTGGTCTTTTGCCAGTGTTGAGCATGTTTAGAGCAGGGTCTAATGGTCTAGTACAGATGCTAGCCTGACAATGATTGAAAGTCAGAATGGAAAGGACACCAGTTGGAGTCATGTAGAAAATTAGTTCACATGTGAGTTGAGAAAAAAGGAGAGGTTTGCTGGGAAATACCACAGATATGCTATCATGTCCAGAAAAGGTGATTTTTGTGTGGTGTGAATGGAGGGCAGGGCCAGGGAGACCACCCTGCAGATTGTATAGAGTTGATCTGGTAAGGGATAGAAGCAGAAACACATGGAAGCCAATTGTATCACCACAGACTGTCCACTGTATAGACTTCTCAGTGATCAATACTTCTGGAACCACAGCAGGATTAGACAAGCTCAGATGGGTGATAGTTCTATTTAAGGAGACTCTGAAGAGCTGGAGGTTTGGAATTACTCTCTGTATTGTCCAAAACACTAGGAGTCACAGAGTGTGGTACATATGACTTAGTGGTGAGTCTCTTCTCAAAACTAACAATGTCACCGGTGTGACTACATCCATGGCTTCCTAAGTATTAGGATCCAGTGTGAAGTCACAGGGTGAAGCTAGGTGAGGATAGGTAAATGCCGGACTATGGACTGGGGGCAAAATGCTCTCAGTAATGGGGATTGGGGTGTGGACCTGGCCCTTCTGAGCCCAGAGGCTGTATCTTTTGTCCTCTACATGCCCCCCGCCCCCTCAGCTGACCTTTTAGTGATTAGCCTGGTTGCATTGAGTGGTCACCTACAGTAAAGACTTAGAGTGATATGCCTTGGATGCCAGAGTTCCAGGAGTGACTTGGCATGAGCTTTGTTCCAAATCTGCTAGTCGTCCTTACCCACAAAGTTTGTGTGGAGATAATTGTGCTTGATCCATGCATGGGCTCCCCCTATCATTCTCTCAATTTATAGCAATGAATATTTTCTAAAACATAAAAAAGTAAAGTGTACAGGCCAATAAACAACTATTATCTATTACTTATATTTCCAAAGTAAGTTTTTATGATATTTTCTTAACCTATGTTTTATTTTGTTTCTGCCAAACTAGTGAAAAATCACTTGCTAGTGTCTGAGTCTCTCTCAGGCGTTACCATTGCTCACGTGCTGAGTGTCTGATTTGTTTGGGAACGGCTCACAGATTTACAAAACTTAACTAACTTATGCTCCCCTCTTCTTTGCCCTGCCTTTCCCTGGCTTCCCTCTCTTTTCCATACCTTCCTGTATCCATGTCTCTACCAGGGATCTATAATTTATTATCAGTCTGTTATTATCTACCTATTATCTATCATCTATCATCTGTCTTAGTCATTTAACCATCATAAATAGTGTTTATCAACACTCTCGTCCATATCCGTGTTACCCTGTCTGACTCCTGAATCAGTTATTTCACAGATCTGACAGAAACACAATTTTCTACTGTGTTTCAGTGCATTTCTCCATCAGCTTTGGATAACTACAGGTTCTCTTTGAAATTAAAGCTTGGCATTTAATTCTTTCCTTTGTGTGTACCAATGTGTTGCTAGGGATGGAACCAGGGTTCACCCAGGCTGCTGGAATGTTCTACATTGAGCTCTACCCAGATCTAATTTTGTCTCTTAAATTGTAAGTCTCCATAGTAGAAAGTGGTATTGAAACCCATGCTGCTGTGCTGATCCTAGTTTCTCCTGCCTTGCATTTTGCTTGAGTGTCAGCATATGTGCCCATTTTTTAGTTTAATGAACATGTTATAGTTAAAATCACCATTTTCCACAGACAAGCCTAAAGAAACTCTGCACACAGTGCCACTCAGGGCTTCTGGTGTCCTTTGTGACACTTCCTTCCAATCCTCTGCGAGCGTGCTGCTGTTGTTTTTACAAAACAAATAAGTAAATGTTAAATTATATCTGGATAATTCACTTAGGAATACTGGGTATACATTACCCCCTTAATATATTTTTGGATTATCACTAAAATATTTTTTCCATCTTTTAAAACACATTCCAGTGTAGACTGCCCTTAGCCATTTTAACCAATTACTTGGTATCTAAGGAACGTGATGAAGACACACACACACACACACAAAAAAAATCACCGTTTTCTTTAATAATTAAAATGTCTAAGGCATGATTAGTAGGGGGTTCTGCAAGCTGGCCTCGTCCTCTTGCTGACCTTCCTCATGAGTTCTTGCCCTGATAGAAAGAGTTGATTCTGGTCCTTGGGCCTCTAGAATCTAGAAATGATATGTCCTTCCTTCCAGAGTGATGAGACACTTTCAAACTCTACTGTTTAATTACTATTTAATATTGTACATTTAGAAATCAAAAGGTAGTAAGGCCATTTTCTGGGCAGATCAAAAACAGACATTTTAAAAATACTTGAAATCAATGATACTTCAAATTTTATATTATACATTTTTTAAAATCTATAAAATTGTTGTTGAGTGTTTTTCTTCAATGACTGAAAATCTTGACCCCCAATAACACTGTCAGCTCACCCTCTGTGTACTTTAAGTATTCTTGAAATTATAAAGAAAACAGTGTCAACAGTAAAACTGCTAACTAAATATTGGCTTATTACTAACACCAGTCTGTAGGAAGTAATCTCTAATATTGGCTTATTGTTAACCTTTGTCTGTAGGATGCAGTCCATTCAGTAAAGAATATAAAAATCAATACCATGTGCAAATATTTCAAAATACTCATTTTTCTGCTGTAGTTGTTTTTTTATTTGCTACTCCATAGACAATATTAATTTTTAACAGAAATATTTAAGGGTTGTTTTCTGATTGGACGCAGTTCTGAATATGTTCATTTCTGTTAATGGCTGTTAAGCATTCCACAGGCAGAGTATACATGGTATATACTCATGGATGAAATGTAGTCTTCTCATTGGTCATTCATAATACAGATGTAGCTGGAGTTATATCTTTGGGAACATGGTTTTAGGATAAACATGTATCTTGAGACTGGATTTAGCAAAACATGTTATTACAGGTCAGGTAGCGAGCACAGGGATCTGTGAGACACAGCTTCCACCCATGTGTCGTAAGATTCATTTTCCTTTGCAGGCTGTCCTCTCCTTCTTTCTGGACCTTTAAAACAATCCATTACCTCAGGCCAGAGCTCCAGGAAACTGCAATCTGGTTGCAAAGATTAATTGCTCTTTCTTCTTTCTTTCCTTCCTTCCTTCCTTCCTTCCTTCCTTCCTTCCTTCCTTCCTTCATTTATTTATTTTTCACACGTGGGATGGAGGTGTCCTGTGATCTGTCTTTACAGTATGCCTTAGATTTGGGCAATGGATAATGTCATTTGCTCTCCTGTTGGCCTTTAGGGATTGTTCAAAGATATAGCAGAGACATTTTACTTATGGGATGCCAGAGAGTTCTCTTCCACTTAGTGAGAACCTGAGGGGCTACTGACCTCTGAGACTCAGGTGGGCACAGAGAGGTGAGATGACAACAGATACTCTGGCTTCCAAGGTTGGCAGAAGACTCTCCAGAGGTGCACTTTCCTGTGAGCTTATGTACTCAATCAGGTATTCTCCCGTACAGAAGTCAACTGTGCATTACCAAATTAAACAATGAATAGGTTTAATACTGTGTACTAGCAAGAATACTACAATATAAACTCATTCCAATGCAGATAATTAATTGAGCAACCACATGAGTAATTTATGAACATCATTTACAGTCATTAAAGATATTGAGGTACATCGAAGCAATTATAGAAATCTTCCTTAAAATATTAATTTGTACTAGGTAATAATTTGTACTCATTAAGAAATGACAGAAAATTAGTATAGTTCTTTTGAATTCCACTCACTCCCTCATTATTTTGAACATCAAATGACAACAGTAGGGAAAGACCATTTTCATAATTAAAAATTATGATGCTTGCTAATGCATATTAAACATGGTTAAATTCCATTGACTTTTGACTGAATAATTTTTGGGTTTCTGTGTTGTAGAAGACAATCATGAATCTTGCATAAAACAGCCTTTCTGTTGCTAAGGATGGTTTAGGAAAATCACATTGTAATACCAAGCATTTGGGGAGATCCAAGCCCCTTGCCCTGACTGTGTAGATAATTATCTTAGCACAGAAATGCATTTCCTAATGAAATAATTTGGGCTTTGATTCCACATCTGCTCTTTGTGATGAAGTAGCTCATCTGCTCTGTTAACAAAATCTACACTTATGTCAGCTTGGTCTGTCTGTAATCTCCGTCAAGAAAACTTGATGTGAAGGAGTAGAGTCCCACAACCACCTATGAGCCACAGATGATGATCAGAGGTGCTGTCTTTCATCATCAAGCATCAAATCTTGAAGTAACGTGAATGGCGTCTTGGTAGGTGTACAAGCTATTGGATAGTTTAGTAAAGCATCAAGGAGAAGTGGTTGAGCTGTAGTTTGCAAAGTTAATGCTGAAAGCGGCTGAGTAAAACGAGGCTCGAAAAGCAAATTTTCCTTAAAACTGAAGAAAAGGTGCAGAAACTCCATAAACTATAAATTGTAGTCATTTCTAAATATGGGGAAAGATTTTTACTCGTAACATCTCATAAAAACAAAAAAAAAAAACCCACCAAAACCAACCAAACCAGTTTTTTCATAGTTCATTAGCTTGCTTTATGAGCTCTACTATTCAGTGATGTAACCAAGAAAGCGACATTTCTAAGTACAAAAAACACATGCACATATTTTATGTTCATTCTTTGGCTCAGACTTCACAAATGGACTCCTTGAAGTTCTGTTCATAGGGTGTTTCAGCTACCTGATTGTGACAAAGCTTTCAGGGAAGGGACTGGATCTGCTGGTCACCTGTAGTTCTGAAGATGCACCTCAGGTTCCCTTGAGACCCAGAGAAAGCAGAAGTTGTCTCTCATAGCTTTAAATGGGCAGGAGGTTACCGTGGGTCAGACCTGGAAAGAGAATAGTATGTGAGCTTCAGGGTGAATGGTCCTTGCTTGATAAACATCTAAGATTGGAGGTATTTCACCTTCTGTTTTCCTTAGGGGCCATGTGCCTAGTGCATGTGCAAGAGTCCAAGAATCGCTAAAGGAAGACCCCAGACTTAAATAGTATGCAAAGACAAAGAGCATTTTTTTCTGAAGAAATTACAGGCAAGCAGGAGTCAACCATTGATCAAAATGATGATGACCTGAGGGATTTGTAGGCCCTTTTTATTTAGGGTTAGGAAAAATTTCCAGAAGGATTAGGTAATCTCTAATATTATTAGGAGGGAAAAGCAGTGTCATTAGTATAATTTTGACTGGCTGCTATGTTGTGTTATATTATATTTGGTGAGACCTTGATGAGTTTCAGAGACCAGCTCAGTTCTGGCCTTGTCATCTCCTCCAGCTTGTTGTCCCAGGAGCTGACTCAGCTCCAGACTGATCCTCCCTAAGTCAGGGCCATTACCTTATAAAGGTGCATGGTCAGTGGCTCCCTGTGAGGATTCCAGTATGCTTCCGAAACAAAAAATTTTATTCCCAAGGTTCTTGGACCTCTGACATGTTAATATTTGACACAATTTAATACCATACAGGTTTGAGTGTAAGTGTGACCAGTGATGCTCTCAATGAATAAAGGATTCTCAGAACTCTACCCAACAGCCTTGGCCAGGGAAATGACTCTTCTCTTAGTCATTTTCCTCACTCACTTCTGAAAGAGTTGCCTTCCAGCTAAGTGCTTGAGTGTTAGGCACAGTCTGTATGGTGGTTGGGTCTTAGACCTTGAGAAACAAGAGCTGGGAGAGTGAGTGACTAATATCCACTCAGGGGAGAAAAGAGACAGAGGATAAAAGGGGAAGGCTGCAGGTAAGAAGGAACCAATCCACTGACAAACACAAGCCTCTGAGCTGGAATCACTAAGGAGCAGGAGAATGAAGTCTCCTGGTTTATATTGATGTTGAGTTGAAACGAGTCATTTTTACTTTATATGTAAGATATGGCCAGACAATTTAAAAGGTTTTTATTAGAGTCAGAATCACAGCTCAGTGGTACAGTGCTTCTCTAATATATGCATGGCTCTAGGGTTCATCACCAGCAATGCAAAAACATATCAAAGAATACTGAAGAATTCTATTTGTGTTTCTCCTGGACTCTATAATCAGATACAAACTGGCTGGGCTCCACATCACTTCCCTGGATTGAGATGATGGTGCGTAGCCTGGATGGTGGCTTCCCCTGGATTTCTTCTAGTGGTGGGGAGTTACCTTGGTATAACTCCACTCTTGCTCTCCTGCAGTAGAAAAACATGAAGAAGAGTGTGCCTGTGAACAGCTAGATGGGATAACTGTTTTTAAGGCATGTGTGGACAGATGTAGTCTCAAGATTTGAGAAGTTAAAAAGGCTTTGCTATTTTCTTCCCAAGGGATCAAGCACAGTATTAAAGGCAATATTTTGTAAAAGTATAAGAACATAGTTTTTATAGAAAATGGGTAATGGGTCATTCTTAGAGGTGTGTATAAGTTCTCCTAATCTGAACATCTTTCTGTCCCCTCCTCCCATTTGTCTTGGCCACCAGAGCTCCTGCAGCCTACATAGGGCTGAGCACTGACCATTGTCTCTGGTCTCTGGACATTTTCTGCACTGACATGACCTAAACCTGCACAGTGGTCTTCAGTCAGACACAAAACTGCTGGTAAACTTAGCAGTTTGCTTCTCTCTGAAACAATGACCATGAGACCAGCTGCAGCTCTGCTCCAGGACCTCTTTTTTACGTGATTAGCACAGAAGAAAATTCTCTCTAGTTTTAGAGGATGAGGAAAGATGCATAGAATAGCTATAAGTGAGGGACAGCTGTGGGTTCTACACTGATTGATCCTTAGAACGGGGATTTCTTTAGTCTGGGAGGGTAGAAGGGTGATAGTACAGGCTTTGTGGGTCTCTATGGAAACAGAAGAAGAGAAGGTAAAAGAGGGAGAGAGCGAAGGAGCAAAAGGGGGGAGGGAGGGAGAAAGGGGGAGAGAGAGAGAGAGAGAGAGAGAGCTGTATGCCACAAAGCTTTCCTTACACCATGTCAGTGACCTGATCCATGACTACAGACAGCAGAACCACACTTTAGAACGTAAACAGAAGAAAATTCATCTTTGAAGGATTTTAATAATAAAAGTGAGAAAACAGAAATACTTCAATAGATGTAGTGTGACTCTCTAGATTATTATCTTTCTCCATGAAGGTATAGTTTACATAGATTTCTAACAAAAACACAAAGAATGTTTAAACTGAAAAATTAAGCCTGGGTTTATCTATAACAAAAAAAGTCAGAACTGCAGCCAAAGCATGTCCAAGCAATAGAGTAACCTGAGAGCCTTCACCTGCACTGGCCAATGATGACGTCGTCAAACACTGCATTGTCAGGGACTTGGCAGAACAGCACAATGTCAGGTAATCCTGCAGGAGAAAGAAACACAGGCTAATCCGTTATGGGGCAGATTTGATATTTTGTTTTACTTCACGCTTGGAGAATTTAAAATATATTTCTTAAATTCAGTCCAAAAGAAATACATCAGTTTAATCTGACTCTGTGTCTGGAGAAGCAAGCGGCTCACAATTATCATTGGACCAATCTTTCTAAACCTGTATACAATGTCGGAGGCAGATGCACGTCCACAGCTTTACCTGGAAGCTACAGCCATTGAGTGGGTCTTGTAAAGTAACCCAAGCCTTCCCAGTAGATCCCTCTGCAGTGTACAGAGTCACCAGCACTCAGAGTGCTCAGCCTCTGCCTGCACACTCACTGGTGGGACTTCTGGGAGAGGCTCGTTTCCGTCTAGACTCATGTGTTAGTTGAGAGGCTGAACCGTCTCTGTTGTCCTTTCCTCATGTAGGGTGTATAGAGCAGCCCCAAAGCTTCCCCCTGTCTAACAACTTCAGATACATCATGGCCTCTTCTGTATCTGTTTCTATCTGTGTCTGCTATCCTCAGAAGATACTTCTGATTTTGAGACCCATATGGGACATCAGAACGAGCAAATCCAGAATTCTATTCCCTCCACATCTCTTTTTTAAGCATCACCATGGTATTAAAGGGTTTTTGTCCTGAGCTGTAAGAAAGGATCCCATGTTAGTGAATACTGCCCTGTAGCTTCTGGGGTACATCTGTGCCCACTTCTTGTGAGGACAGCAACTTCTCCATCCTGTGTTCTAACAGTGCACTGTCCCTGGGACAAAGATATAATCTTGGATGAGAGCCCCGCCCAGAGGAAGTCACAACCAAGTGTTACTCAATAATGAATGTGATTAGAATTGCACAAATGCCAAATGGTTCATCCTTGTAAAGTTCAGATTTGGGTTACTTTCACCTGAGGGCCATTGTAATGGATATCAAAAGGAGCCTCACGTGGTTTGGTCTCACCTGCACCCATTGGTGTTGCTGAACATCGTGGAGTTTGGTTGTCTCCTCAAAAGACTTTTCCTATCTCTTTTTCTTTTTAAAACTGTTATTGAATTTTGAGTTGTAGACAATCCTTACTATATACATTATTTGTAATTCACTAGTCATATCTGTGGGTTCTCTTTCAATGTTATCAATATGGTCCTATATAGCACAAAGGTTCTGATTTTGCTTTTTTCTTTCTATTTGATTTCTGTGCTTTGTCAGTTCTAAGAAACCAATGTCAGATCTTTGCTACAAGTATATATATATATATATATATATATATATATATATATATATATATATATATATATGCCACCTGTGATGGCTAACCTTAGCAGTCAACTGGACCATATGTGGAATCAACTAAAACCAAGCAGGTGGCCATTTTCTTGATTGGATCATTTGAGATGGGAAGACCCACCCTAAATCTGGGTCACACCTTCTGGTGACAGCCCAATAAAAGGCAAGGGCAGAGAGAAATCTTTAAGCTTCTCGTGTGCTTATTCTCGCTGGCAAGTTCTCTCCTGCTGCTGAGGCATTCCCTCAGTGGTATGACATTTTAATGAACACTGAAGACCAGACCAGATGGGAGATTTCCAGCCTTATAGACTGAACAACTCCTGGATTCTTGATCTTACTGTTGGCAGGCAGCCATTTTTGGACGAGTATGACAATAGCCTGTAAGCGACTCTAATGCATATACTTATTCACTCTAAGAATTCTACTTCTCTAGAGCATCCTGACTAAGCACACTGCCTTTACTCTTAGTCTTCAAATTACCTTGAACTAATCCCGGTGTATGATGAAATGTAGGACACGTGTACATTGTTTGCATGTGTGTCCATTTATCCTGGTATCTTTCTTCTCTGACGTTTTATATTTATTTTATTTTTATTCAGGGCTTCACTATGAAGGCCAGGTATCATCCTCCTGCCTCAGCCTCCTGAGAATTTGGATTATAATCACTGGACCTTGCATCTTTGCCCCATTTATTGAGAGCAAGGTCCTGGCTTCTGGATTCCCTATTCTAATTAAGCTATCTAGTTACCAATGCTTATGCCTGGACCATGCTCTCTCTAAGGGCTTCACCATGCACCACTGTCGTGTTCTGAAGCTGATGTCTGTGTTTCTCTATTTTGGCTCCTCTTGCCAAAATCTTATGAAATATTCTAGAATTCTTGATTTTCCAAATACAACTGAGAATTGATTTGTCAATTTCTGCCGAACACTGCATCTAAAATTGTTTTAAAGGTTGGGTCAAATATGTAGATATGTTTCGAGGCTTGCTGCCATGTTAACAATGTTATTGATTCATGAACTTGGAATGAACTTGGAACAGCTACTTGTGGAAAAGAATTTCAGTTCTAGAATGGCTGTGTCTGCATGTGAAGCAAAGCTGCTGAGGTTGCAGGATGGGGTGAGACATTTCATGAATGGTATTACTGTATTGACTGGGGACATGGTGTGGACAGGAGTCCTGCACAGACGGGGGGGGGCATTCCGTGGACTCAGTATAGGGAGGATTCTATATAGTGGAGGATGCTGTGTAGATTAGGCACTGCCATGCACACAGGAAGGTGTAATGTGTATTAGGGAATGCTGTATATACTAGGGAGCATTGTTGGATTGGGGAAGTCCCTCTTGAAGCAAAGTTCTATTTGTTCTGCCTCTGGTCCTATTAATTAGTGTATAAACGAACAGCTTTCTTGATTGTCCCTTTAGTATTGTAATCTGACATTCTAAATTAATTCAATGTATAAGAGAAGGATCTTAACAATTAGCCAAGAAGAATTATCCTCTAAAGAATTCAACCATAAAGTATGATTAATTTTACCATTGTTTTGACACATGGCAGTTCAAGTTCAGCCTTGTTACAGGTTTGCACGATGTTCAAATGGATGTTGATGAGCCTGTTAAATCCAGTAACTGAAGCTGTTATTTCTTTTTAAAGCGCGAGAAGCTTGTGTCTAATTTAATTTTACAGTCAAGTGTGACATCTGTGACACAGACGCATTTGGGAAACGTTGGTGTCTTACATTTATTCCTTACCCTGTTCCTACCTGCAGTTTATTCTTCCCAAATGATCCATATTTTATGTTTTTATCTCTTCCAAAGAAGGTCATCTTTACTTAAAAATTATATATCCTGTCAGTCTGTTCCTCTTTATGAACTTCTATGTCGCTGTGGACTATGTAAAAATCCCCCCTTCTTCACATCTAAAACCAATGTATTGCCTGTAGGTAAAAGTAGGGATTTCTTTTTTTTTTCCCCTTTTTTTTTATTAACTTGAATATTTCTTATATACATTTCGAGTGTTATTCCCTTTCCCGGTTTCCGGGACTTCTTTAGTTTTGCTTTTTCCAGTCAGTAGCAACACTCTTGTCAGAATATGCATTTTGTGAGCAGTAATCCTCAGAAGACTTGACAGTTGGATCCTAGTAGCAATCCATTTACTTTATTTTGATTGTGTAATTACCTTTATAACTCTCAAATAGATTTTATAGGTGTATAATATTTTCTCAACATCTTCCCCACAATTAGATTGCATTTTCAAATCCAGTTCAGACAGGCAGATATATTTTTAAAGTCCTGCTGAAATGAGGCATGCACCGAGTCCTGCTGCTCAGTCATTTTGCTGGATACTGGAGAAGCCTTTGATCTATGGCTTACTTTAGTTTCTGCTTTTATAGAAATAGGACTTAGAGCTATTGGATGATTTCTGTCTGTTTTCCTTAGAAACACCCATAGTCCAGTTACTGACAGGTTGCTAGTTTTCTTCCTACAGCAGACATCTTAGTATATGCCATTGAGCATTGATTGCCATTTTCTAAAACAATAGTTCTCAACCTGTGGGTTACACATATCAAATATATTGCATATCAAATATTTACAATTCATAAAAATATAAAAATTACAGTTATGAAGTAGCAGTAGAATAATTTTATGGTTGGGAATCACCACAACTTGAGGAACTGTATTAAAGGATTGCAGCATTAGGAAGGTGGAGAACCATTAGTCAAAACATTGGGTCTCTACATATTTTAATGCAGAATTTTCAAGAGTTTATTTCATTTATTTTCTCTGGATTATGGAAAAACATAAGCTCCACTTCTACTCAGACCACTGGACACTATACCTGTGGCTCCTACTAATGATTAACAGACACCGAGTTGTGTCTGCCTAGGGGCATTTGGTTGGTAGCCCAGCTCAGTGCAGACATTCATAGTGAAATTCTTTACAACTCTTGGATGAGGTGCTTGGGGCTCGGCTGCTTGGCCAGGACATTCAGAATCAGAAGGACATGGTAGGTTGCTGGGATCATACTCATTTTATGATCCTCTGACACCTGCGACGGGCTCGAACATGGCCACCCTCCCTCATTTTTGTTCCTAGCCATACATACTTCAGGCCCTCACTGCTGCATCTTTGCCTTGGCTCTAACCATTCTCCATTTTCCTCAACAAAATGTGGAAACAATTGTAAAATCCATAGTCCGTAGTTTTCCCCATGAGGTTGTGCTCCAGCACCAGGTGGTTCCTGTGGACACCCCATGGGGATGCCTTCTCCGTCTCCAACTTTTATCAGCCCCACAGCCTTATCACCTGGCTCCTTTCATTCTGCATCCTCTCTCTCTCTCTCTCTCTCTCTCCACTATGTCCTCCTTCTTTGGCTTTGCAGTCCCCTGGCTCCTTTCTCTCAGTCCTTTCCTCTTTCTCTGAGATGATTTGACCTACATTTCTCAAGCCTTTCAACTTAGAGAAGATCTCAGTCTTCTCCTTCAGGTGTGATTCCCTTGTGCCACCCCCAGAACCACGTGGACCTGTCCAACAAAGACATCAGTCTACTGATGAGCAGGGCACAGTGTCTCCTCGAATACAAATTTCTTGATTTCATCTGCCAAATAAAGACTAATTTATATATTTTCCTTTGAATTCACATTAGGCCCGATGGTGTATAACACTTTAAAATTCAGTGGAAAGTACCATTTGTGAGGAGGCTGAAAGATGGGGGGTAGTGTAGGCTGTGAAGTTCTCTTCTGCCCACCACCCTTGACATTAGATGTAAATTATGCTTCAAAAATATACTTGTGTGACAGAGCCTGGGTGTGTGTCAAATGAGGGGTTTGATTTCTGAGTTTTCTTCTCATCTCTGTTGCCTGTTCTGCCAACTCTTGATAAGTGACAAGGGTAGATTTTTAGGGAAAGTCGTGGTGACTTAGGTCTAGTGGCTTGTGCAGGGAAACATGTCTTTTCTCTGTTGAACAAATCAATGAGGTTCATCCTGTCACCCACTCGGGGAGGATGTGAAACCCATGTCCCATGATCACATGAGCTACATAGGCTGCGTGGAGATGCTGTGAGTTTCACTCACAGGTTCTTGGGTGAGAAGAATTAGCTGAAGGTGTATTCTTTGCGCAAACGGTTTTTGTTTTTTATTATACCAAACAACCACAATCAGGAAAATACTTTTAAAAGACTTATATAGCTAGAAGCTGTGTTCAGGTGCAATTCCAGCACTTGGCCAGCCTGTGCTACATAGAAGACCAATCTGAAAATGGGAGAAAGCTTTTAACTTAAATTCCTTAGTATGTCCAGCATGCCATGAGAATATAACTTGTTTGTTTTTATCATCATGGTTGGATTTTTTCTCTCTTTTTTTCTTCTTGGATAAGGAAACAGTAGTCCCAGAACTAAGCTTCTGCTCCTGGTAATTGGCTGTGAGGAACAGGTTTTCTGGTTCTAGTGATGTGCTCTGGGATCTTGCTGAATACCTTTGATTTTTTCTCAACTTATCAACATTTGATCCCAGAGTTCTAATGATTACAACTCCATGATGCATTTCTTCAATTCCAAGATGCCATTGACAGTAGCATTCAGATATATTTTTATTATTATTAATCATTTTATTCATCTACATTTTGAATTATATCCCTCTACCTGGTTACCCCTCTACAAACTCCCCATTCCATCCCATTACCCTTCACCCCCTTCCCTTTGCCTCTAGGATGGTGCTTCTCTCCACTCATTCACCTACTCCCACCTCACTCCTCTAGCATCCCCCTACACAGGGGCGTCACCTCCCTCCCCTCCCATTGATATCAGTTAAGGCCACCCTCTGCTACATATGTATCTAGAATCCTGGCTCCCTCCATGTACACTCTTTGGTTGATGGTTCAGTTAGTTGATATTGTTCTTCTTATGGGGTTGCAATCCTCTTCAGCTCCTTCAATCCTTCCCCTATCTCATCCATTGGGGTCCCAGGGCTCAGACTGAAGTTTGGCTGTAAGTGTCTGCACCTGTTTGCTCAGGTGCTAGTAGAGCCTTCTAGCGAATAGCCATATCAGGCTTCTGTCAGCAAGTGCTTCTTGGCATTAGCAATAATGTGTGTGGTTGGTGTCTGGAGATGTGATGGATCCCTAGGTGGGGCTTCTCTGGATGATGTATTCTTTAGTCTCTGTTCTATTTTTTGTTGCTATCTTTCTTTTGGATGAGAACATTACTGGGTTAAACATTTTGAGGTATATGGGTGGCCTCATCCCTCAACTGGGGGTCATGCCTGTCATGTCATGCTCCAGTAGGAGCTGGTCTCTAGAGGTTCTATCTCCCCTTTGTTGAGTATTTTAGTGAAAGTTATCACCATTGGTTCCTGGGAGCCTCTCACTTCACTGGAGTCTGGGACTTTCTAGCAGCTACCCCAGGTCCCCATCCCCCGTGCTACATGTTTCCATTTAATTTCCCGATCCTCTGTGTACCTCTCTCCTCTTCCTTCCAATACCTGGCCCCATTTATTCCCTCTCCTCTGTGTACCTCTCTCCTGTTCCTTCCAATACCTGTTCCTGGACCCATTTATTCCCTCTCCTCTCCTTTTCTCCCTCTCTGGTCTCTGTCTCTCCCTTCTCTAGCTCCTGTGATTATTTTGTTCCTGGTTCTATGTAAACTGAACCATCCACACTTTGGTCTTCCTTCTCTTTGAGCTTCACATGGTTTGTGGGTCATACCATGGGTATTCTGAGGTTTTGGGCTAAAATCCACTTATCAGTGAGTATATATCATGTGTGTTCTTTTGTGTCTGGGTTACCTCACTCAGGATGATATTTTCTAGCTCCATCCATTTGCCTACAGATTTCATGAACTTGTTTTAATGGCTGAACAGTACCCCATTATGTAAATGTACCACAATTTCTGTATCCATTCTTCTGTTGAGAAGCATCTGAGTTGTTTCCAGCTTCTGGCTATTATAAATAAGGCTGCTATAAACATGGTGGAGCATGTGTCCTTGTATATGTTGGAGCAGCTTTTGGGTATATGGCTAGTAGTGGTATAGCTGGGTCCTCAGGTAGAACTATTTCCATTTTTCTGAGGAACCGCCAGATTGATTTCCACAGTGCAGTCTCACCGGTAATGGAGGAGTGTTCCTCTTTCTCCACATCCTCTCCAGCATCTGCTGTCACCTCAGTTTTTTATCTTATGTGATATTACAAAGCAGAAATGAGGCTGCCTATGCTCTGTGAGATAACAGCTATTGTAAAGAGCATTTCCATCTCATGATGATGCATCATGAAAAAACTTGTGTAAAGCAAACTACAGGCAGGTCTCATGGATGTGGGGGTGCTCAAGAGGCCCCCACAGCTCTCTGAGTCAGTTAATAGTTACTAGAGGAGTAAGAGACATTTTCTTTGGTGTTGTAGCTACTGGTAAAGTGCCCTTGAACTTATAAATTATCCCTCTCTCAGATTGTGTATGTGTCATACACACACATAAACGTGAAAGAAGAAGGGACGAGATGGCCTAATTGGGAAGAGATGGCCTAATTGGGAAGAGAAAAGGGATCAGCAGGAGTGAGAAGAGAACAAAGTAATGGGAATTTTTTATTTAAAAAATGTGTCTATAAAAATGTCATACTGAAATCCACTATTGTGTATAATTAATATGTGTTAGTAAACATAGATTTTTTTTTAGAACAACAGACTTCACATATTGGTGTTGGGGAGCCCAAGCACTGATTTGTTCTGTTGAGTGATGGGTCTCCATGCCTGGTTCATGGCTAAATAACCGGTTGATTCCCAGGATTGAGGAATAGCTCCTTTGTCTGTGTGAAGCACACTTTACTGCTCTAGTCTATTGGGTAACATCATGGTTGCTTCGGCCGGATGCTGCTGCTGTAAATATATCCAGTTTCAGTGAACACACAAGTTCTGAACTCCTAGGTAAACGCCAAAGGGAAAACTTGCTGGCCTTGTGGCAAGCATACATATGATTTTGTTAAGAAGCCAACCTTGTTCCAAGTTGCTGGCCCCACCATGTGTGAGTGACAGTTTCATTGAACCCGTCCTTCTGGATGTTTGGAAATTAGTGCTGGGGCTCTAGATCTTTTCATTCATACTCATTGGAATGATATGGTGGAACATCTTTTCTTTCCTTTTTTATCTTTAATCTTTTTTTTTTCACAGTGCAGTCATTACCCTCCTCCCGTTCTGCCCTCAGACAGTTCCTCATCCCTTTAGTCCTCTCCTGTCTCCAAGAGGATGTCCTCACCCATCACTCCTCCACACACACCCGGCCAGGCCTCCCCATTCCCTGGGGCCTCAAGTCTTTCAAGGGTTAGGTGCCTGTTCTCTCACTGAGGCCAGACCAGGCAGCGCTCCGCTGGATATATGTCTGGGGCCTTGGATCTCAAGGCTCCAAGTTTGTTGAGCCTGCTGATCTTCCTATGGAGTCACCCTCTTCCTCAGCTTCTTCCAACCTTTCCCTAACTCAACCACAGGGGCTCCCAACTTCATGGGTTACGTGTTTAAGTATCTGCTTCTGTCTCAGTCAGCTCTTTGTTAGGCCTCTCAGAGGAGCATCTTTGCATATATACTCTTTTGCCGTCTGTATCTCTTCCTGGTGAGGTGACGGTGAGATAGTCCCTTGCTTAGGCACCACCCCACTTTGAGTTGTGGTAATCTTTTTGAAAGGCCCATATGTAACTTAACTAATTTTAGCTCTTTGTTCTTACTGATTTTCCAAGTTGGCTGCAGCTGTCAACTTGTTTAGAGCCCATCATTAAGGGTGAGAATTTCAGGTGGAAAATAGCTAGATCAGACTGGCCTGCAAGGTTGCCTGTAAGACATTTTCATGGTTGCTAATTGATGTAGAGTATGGTGTAGAACAGTCTACTGTGGGCAGTGCTGTTCCTACGTAAGTGAACCTGGGATGGATTAGACCTCTAGCTGTGTATGTTGAGCTGGTTAGCACCATCCCTCCATGGTTAGTGCTCCAGGTTCCTGCCTGGAGTTCCTGCCCCCACATTCCTTCAAGGATGGATTGGAATCTTCAAGTACAAGGTGAAATAAACCCTTTGTTCTCATAAATTGTTTTTGGTCATTGTGCTTCTGACAAGAACAGAACGATGAGATGAGCCTAGTGATGCAGGAATATTTTAATGTCATAATCATCAGTCTCTCAAATATATGCGATAGAAGGAGGAAATGGAGGAGAAGCAGAGGGAGCTATCCACGTGGTTCCCTTCCTGTTCTTGTAGCAGTTTCTTTTATTGACTAGGATCTCTCAATCTCAATGTAGAGTAATTTATCAATTTCTAGCTTACAGATTAGAACATATTTTGTGATGCTTAAGGAACCTTTATTTCCTAATGATAATGAAGCTTTTAATGTTAATGAGTATTTTTAAAAATTTGTTTCCACTGCTTTACCGATTTGCCTTTCATAGTTGACTGTGCAGTTAAGCCACACTTGATTTTATGCGTCATGCTTCACTTTCTCGCCATTAGCAAATATTTTACGCATTTTTCTTTCCACACATCACTGCAATGGCTGTCTTATCACAATGAATAGGACACACCATGTGTAGACCTTTTCAGGAGTCTGCATTTCCTCTGTCCATTCTGGATATGTCCTTACAACAATTTCTTATTTTGAAAAATACTCTCCTAGGTTTACAATAGTCTTTGATGCCTGTTCACAGGACTCTTAGACTTTTATGTTTTCTTCAGCATGTCCTTGACTGTAGCTGGCCTTTTTCATTTGAAATTTATAGTCAGAGTTTTGAATTTAAAAAATAAATTCTGAGACTATGATCTCAATTGTTTTGAATGTTTAGTTTAATTTGGAGAGAATTGAGAACCTGGGAATATTAATTTACCTAACCCGTAGGTAATGTTTATAATTTTTAATGTAGAGATCTGGCAATCTTTCAGTAGACTCACAATAATGGCAATATGTAATGTTGTTGCATATTCTGTCTTTTTATCTCATATTTTTGTTACTTATATGTTGAAATATACTTTAAATATTGGCACAATATACCATTAAGTGATAGTTTAATTGCCATGACAAATTGCTATTCTGTCTTTATTTTGTGAAGAAATATTTTTAGATGCTTAATAGTATCATCTGTGAAATATGCCAGCTTTATTTCTCATTTATAATGTTAATGCATGTGTCTCTCTGTGTGTGTGTGTGTGTGTGTGTGTGTGTGTGTGTGTATTTTATTATGCTGACTGGGAGCTCTCTGTTAGACTTCTCAGAAGGCCTATGTTCCTTTGTTCCTTTAAGGCCATAGAAGCTCCTTCCGATTAAGTTTTATTGAGAATGAGTGATGGATTTTCATCAAGTATTTTAGACTAAGAGCCATGTAAGTTCTTTGACTGTTTATATAGAGTGTTTGGGGGATATCTTCAATGTCCTTGTATTCATTCCCTGTGTAGCAGGCTGGCCTCTGACCACCCCCAGAGACTTCTGGAATAGTGTACTACCTCTAATATTATCACTGTCTTTAGCTTCTACCCAGGATCGAACTCTTTGTTGACAGCTGGTTCTTTCTAGGACTGTCGTGTTATAAGTGGAGGCTCCCTGACAGCGATAGATCCTGCAGGGTCTCTCCCAGGAACTGTACCATAGGAGGTCATGGCTGAGGTTGATGCCAGCCATGGATAGGCTGTTATCTAGCTAGATAACTGTTATATATTATGGGCTGTGCTAATTTTTAAACTGAGTTATATTTTGCTTCCATTTCTCTAAAGCTATTACTCTTTTTTGGAAGTGGGGTTGTTATCCCCTTGGATTTTTTACATTGATCACAAGTGTGATTGATCCATGATCCATTGTTATAAAACCTCCCTTGTTGGGCTTTGGCCCCAGCTGAGGCTGATGGAGGTTCATAGCGTTTTCTGTTCTCCTGCCCTGTGGAGGAATTTGTATCATGTTTATCCTTTCTGAAACATTTGGAAGAATTTACTAACAATGGTTACAGGGCCCTGGATTTTACTGTGTGAAAGGATTATAATAGTGACCTAAGCTCTTTAATCAAATGTAGGAACATTAGTATTTCCATTCCAGGCTTCAGAAGAGTTTTGGCTCTGAATGCTGGAGGCTGTTGCTCAATGAAAGAACTTGGCAGCTACTGTAATCCTTGAAAGAGCTTCCTCCCAAATCTAGAAAGACAGAATGACCAAGGTGTTTGCACCAATCAAGACAATCTTCATGCAGATGGAGGAGTATGTTTGCAGTAATCACAGGCCGTCTGGTAGGCAATCAGGGGAAGTGATTCCCCTCTGGCTTGGGTGGAAAATGGCTACAGGCTCATCTAGAGCCCACCTAGGCTTGTGATGGCAAAAAGTCAAACAGGAGCTGTTTTCAATCAGTCTTGACTGGCACTGTGCCTTCTGGAGCCTGACTTGTGCTTCAATATCAAGCTTTCCAGAGACATCCAGGAGTGTGTAAGGCAGATAGTTCTCTGTTGAAAGCAGGTAAGCTGGCTGCTTGGCTGACAGACCTACATTAGGGCAGCCAGGCACCAGAGAAGGGTCTAATAGCTGTGAACTAGGGAGTGACTCACCCCACTGCAACATTTTAGCTGATTTAATGAAGACTCAGCTATAAAGCGGTGCTTCCAATAAAGGCTATTATCCTGAGTGATTTAACAGTGCTGTAAAGATGTTTAACTTCTGCCCTGGTCCCCTAGGGAGAAACAGGTCCCTCTGACCTGTCTCACGAGTATTTTGAATAATTTTGTGTTCCGCACAAAACTCTACCTGTGCCAGTGAATTTAAACTTGAAAAGAGTCAGGGATATAAATCTGCAACCTATTGAAAGGGAAAAGTGCTATCATTTTCTTTTTCTTTTACTCTTATGGTGCAGTTGCTCCAAAAGGCTGTGACTTGGGCTGCTGCTGTTAATATCCCATTTCCACCTCTCAGTCTCACCTTCCTTCCTGTGGGCTCATCTACACTCTTACATCTTCCTATGGCCACTACCCATCCTTAACAAGGGGGTCCATCCTCACTTGACTTTTGATTTCTGCCATCTCTGTATATTCAATTTTCCTTTCCATTGTGTTATGCACTTAAGCTAACTTGGCATGACCTAGCTTCCTACTGCACTGTCCTTTGACTTAGCAATATTTCTCTGTGGGTTTTATTCCAATTATTTTCGCCTGTTTTTCATCTTCCTTAAACTCTGTCTGTTTCAAATCACCTTTTAGGCTTTCTGTTTTTATAATCTCTCCTCTCCCCAGGCATACCTACATGTAATTTTTTTCTAGTGATCTTTGGGGCTGTTCTCCTGCTGCCAAGGACGTGTTTGATTCTTCCAGGGTCTAGCATTTTCATTACCTCGGTCGTATATGGCTGGGACTTTGAGTATGAATATGATTTTGACTGAGTTTTAAGGGTTTGAGAAAGAAAATCTATGCTGGTGATTTTGGCAGGACAGAGATTTAATCCTAAAGGTATTGTGGTGCTAAGTATTTGCTGTCAGAGCCAACCTGAGCCCCGCTGTGTCAGGCAGCAGTTCTGCGAACATCTAGAGGCTGGCACTGCTGTGTCCTAATGAATAAGAAGTAACTGACCCTTGGCACAGTGAAGCCACCTTTTCCAATAGTGTTTCATGCTCTCTGGGGTTGCAGTAATACAAAAGCCTTCTAGGGAAAGGCTGTTGACTCCGCTCTAGATCAGAATGTTTGCACTATTCTCTTCTTCTAGTCTTCTCCTTTGAGGACAGCCCTGTTGGTTTTATGGTCACTTTTAAATGTGGCTCAACGCATGTGTTGTTTAGTTAAGCTTAGCGTATGTTCAGACATAAACATCTATGACTTATTTTTCCCAGTTGAACATGGTATGGCTCTTCACCACTTGTGATCTGAAGCATCTCATTCTAGAAAATGTGTAGGATCATACATTAATTCAAGCCTGCTTATTTAATGTCTCAAGTTTTCCATAAGGACCCACTCAGGAGCATCTTAGTTTGCAATGACAGTAATAGAGGCTCCACCTACACCACACATACTACAAAGCCCAGACTTGGGCAGCATTTGAGACGTGTTGATGAGTTTTACAACTAATTCTAGGGGTGAGCTCCTATATTTTCATGGTCCTAAGCTGTCCACAACAGATTGTTCTTGTTTTCTAGTCTATTTCTGGTTTTACTTGTATTTCTCCACAGGACAATGTTGGGTTTTGCTCATTATTTATTTTCTGGAGGTTATAAGTACCTCACTTTCCTCCTCCCTTTCCTCTCCCTGAACCTTCTCATATACTCCTCATACTCCCTCCTTTTCTCTTTAAAGTCATGGCCTCTTTTTTACTTTGTTGTTGCATGTGGTGGTGGTGGTGGTGGTGGTGGTGGTGGTGGTGGTGGTGGTGGTGGTGGTGGTGGTGTGTGTGTGTGTGTGTGTGTGAGAGAGAGAGAGAGAGAGAGAGAGAGAGAGAGATTTTAGTGATAACCATTTGATACTTGATAAACTAATCAGCGTGCTCTTCCCTAGAAAACACTATTTCTCCTCCTCTCAGCTTTCATTGGTTGCATGTAGCATTTTTGTCTGGGTTTGAGGCCCCACGAACTTTACTCGTCCATGTTAGCATCTCTTTTGGTCTCAGCCTTGCTCAGCTCATGCTTCCAAAGTCATGGTGGTTAGACTCTATGGATATATCTTCTGACATTGCTAGGAGACACAACCTCTCAACAAATTCATCTTCCTCTGGCTCTTAGCATCTTTCTACCCCATTTTCTGCAATGATCCCCGAGCTTCAGATGCAGGAATTGTTTTACAAATCTATCATTTGGGACTGGGATGCCCAACTCTACATGTCGATTGTGGATTACTGTAATGGTCTCAGTTGTTGCAAAGAGAAATTTCTTTGACAAGAGGTGAGAGCTACACTTATTTGTAGGAATAAGAACAAATATTTAGAATGTGTTATAGATTATGCTTGTTTAGTAAAGTAGTGGTTGTGTGTTCCTCTCCAAGATCTATGACTATGTTGAGTATTTGGCTAGGTTTCTAGTACCAGACATGGTTTCTCTTGATGAGCAGGTCTTAATTCCAGTTAGCAAGCTAGATAGATAATAGTATGATTCCTTATGTCTTTTCAGACATCCTTATTGTTATTGTACTTCTGATATCATAGCTCACCATAGTGTGTCCATGGAGCTGTGCCTCTTGAACCTGGGAAATCAGATGTCACTTTCTTGCCTCTTCAGTTACTATGTAACAGAACATATATACAAACACAAAGGACCATGTGTACAGCATATGTCTCTAGCACCTATCCCAGGCCTGGGGCAGAGAGGGGAGTTTTGCTACTGGAGCAGCAGAAGGAGGAGAGATGGTATTAGAGAATTTTCACCTCTAGAGAAATTTTTGAAACTATGACAAAGAGATATAGCTAAAAATAATCACTAATTATAATTGACTTGACTCAGACATACTTGACTCATTCCAAGAAGGCAGGATTAGAAGGTCAGAAAGATGGAGTCTTTCTCATCCCAGATGTACTTAACTCAAAAAACTCAGGTGTTGGACAATCAATGGCCACCCAGAACACTGCCCCTTGAGCTCTTCGTCTCACATTAATAATTAAAGCCAGGGCCACACATGGGAACAAGGTGAGATTAAACTTTTTAAAGTATAATTTAGACAAAGTAAAAGAAACTCCCAAGAGTAGGAGGGCCCAGGAGAGGAAGAACCCCTTGAACTGCTTGTTTGGGGGCCAACATAACGTGTAGGGAGACTCTAGGGATGTTGAGTTTGACTAAAATGGGGTATGTGTGCCCATAGCCTATTTCTGTCCCCCAGGAGGTGATTATAGGATGTTGATGTGCTGGTCACTTAGACTGGTGAGTAATCACACTTTGAGAACTTTCTTTCCCCATCTTTGACTTGTCCATTAGCTGCTGATGCTGAGTCATTTTTCTAGTTCCTGTCAGCTCCACTGGGATTGCCTGTCACCAACCTTGTAGGTGTGCTTGGTCTCCAAGTTTGGGTGCATCTTCCTGGCTGTTAATGAAAGCATGGTCACTTTGTTCTCATCGTTGCATACCTGTTTACCTTCACCTTTTCCTTTATTGCCTATAGAAAGCTAATTCCTATCAAAAGGAAGGAAAAATAGAAGATCCCAACAGGAAACAAGGACCAACTGGGGTATATATAAAGCAAATAGTATCAGGTTTCTCCTTAAAGGGCCTTGACAAGAATGGCTCTGATTAAAATTCAAGGATTTAACCCTACATTGTTTATAAGAAACATGCTTCACAAAAAGATAATTCAAAAGACATTCCAGGTCAAAAACCAAGCATGGGGACAGTTCCTGGGATTTCATACAGATGACTCAGGTGGCAGGAAGAAGGCCACTAAAGGAAAGATACAAACAAGTTTATCATCTCTCCAGGAGCTTAATATAAACTCCAGGTTACCTTAGTAACATGGAGAAAACCCTTCTTTGCTGAACTTGAGGACAGTACAATCTCATAGAAGGGGGGCCGTGTTCCTTCACCACCTGTCCACTGGGAAGTAGGAACCAGACCTCTTCTTTTACAGCCCCTCTCCTGTCTGGATTACTGAGCAAGTGATTGCTCAAACACCCAAAGGGGAGGGCATTCATAATTATGTTGAAGCAGGATATAAATTGGCCTTGTCCCCAGCCACATTGCGATATAGTGTCCACAGAGGTGCACCAACATAACCCATGCAGCCATTACTTGGTGCAAAAACAGGGAATTAGTCTCCTGTCAAACAGAGAGTGGTGTTTGCTTAATAGTTACCTTCTATGATATGCCTTGTCTGATGTGGTGATGTTTGCTTGCTTTTGCAGTTTAGAAGTTTAAATTATCTGTCAAGAAAATATTTTCCTTTCTGAATTTGGCAATAGTTTCCAGATCATGAGCCTTATAGTATATATTTCATATTATCTCAGACTGTGTATTTGAATATATTTAAACAATTTTTATTCTGTGTGTCAAAGGCATTTCACATGAGGTTTTAAGATGCGACTAGTGAGACAGTTGCTACAGTGAAGCAAGCTGGCAATTCCCTCCATTTCATAGAGTAACCCGTATGGAATTTACTCACCTAACAGAAATCTCAAAAATCATACTGTTGCAAGCATGGCATGGCCTCCGTGCTGTCCCTTATCCACCCAGTATTGCCTGTCATCTGACCTATGTTGCCCCATTTTCTCTGTAGCACTCCTGATAGTTTTATCTCTGTGTTTGATGTATTCATTTGTAAGACTTCAAACATAAATGAAACCAGGTCACGTGTATATTCCTACATGTACTTAACAAAATGTAGCCCAGTATCTTTCATATGTGTTGAAGCAAATAACAGGTTCTCTTTCTTTATTAAGTTAAAAATAATTTTTAGGTATGTCTAGATGTAACCTGAATGTTTTATCCGTTCATCCATTGATAGAAACAGGTTGTTTTTGTTTTGAGATAGATGCTTCTATGAGCATGAGGGTGCAGCTGCCACTGGGACATGGTCATTCCATTTAAGGCTCAGTGTAGAAAGGTTGGGGGATTGCTTGGGTGACATGGCAGTTATGTTTTTAGTGTTTTGTTTGTTTGTTTGTTTGTTTGTTTTGAGGCACTCACACACTCTTTACCATATTGGCTATACCCACTATATTCTCACACCCTTTACTTCTTTTCTTTTTCACTGTTGGGTATTGAACCGAGCTAGAGTTTTGGGCATGCTAAGCAAATGCTTTACCATGGAACTAAATCCTCTATCCTGTCCCTTGACTTTGATAATAGGGGTCCAACCAGGCAGGAGGTGGCATTTCATCCTCAGTGTGACTTTCATTACCCAGGTAAACAGTGCTGAGCATCTTTCTGCACACTTCTTGGCCACCCCGTGTCCTCTTTGGAGGAAACATCCACTCAGAACCTTTGCTTTGTATTTCACCCATTTATTTGGTTTTAGTGATTGAATTGTATGAGCTGTATGTGAATTTCATGTTAGCTCCATATTGGTTGGATGTCATACATCGTTTCTTTGTCATTTAATTTTTCACAGTTTCCTTTTGGTTGTGGAATTGTTTTAGTTTACTACAAGCACATCTATTTTATTATTATTATTATTATTATTATTATTATTAACTCTGCTGTTGCACTTCAAGGTTTTTTGTGATACTCATTCCAAAACTCATTGCCAGACCACTGGGTGACATGGCAGATATGCCCATTGTTAAGGAGCTCTTATTTCCCCGCTATAAACTCTGATTCAATTTCCCAACAGTTGATGTTGTTAGTGGGAGGATTTTCCTCAATGTTTCTATTGAAAGAAAGCCCTTTTATATGAAAACTGCTGATATTTTTTAAATCGAGGAAGGATGTTGAATTAGAAAATACTTTTTCTGTCTCGACTGAGATGATCATGTGGTTTTTAACTATTTAGATATAGTACATTGAATTATGTCTTGTATGCAAGGGATGCAACCTACTTGGCCACAGTATGTGCTGCTTTGATTTATTACTGAGTTTAGTTTGCTGATATTTTGTGGAGAACCCATGCATCAGTGTTGATTAAGCGGGTAATCTCTTGTGGTGTCATTGTTGGTCTTTGGTGTGAGGTGCTACTAGCTTCAAAATTAGCCTTCTCATATAGAGGTATTTCCTCCAGCCCTGCATTTAGAGAGATTGTGAATGCTGACATTAATTCACCTTTGAACATTTGTCAGAATTCAACTTGGAAGCCATCTATTTCTAGGCTCTTCTTAGTTGGAAACTTTTGACCAGGTCAGTATTCTGTTTACTATTGTTCTGTTCGAGGTTCCCATGCATGCTCAGTTAAATCATGTTAAGATATATTATTCTTGGAATGTATTTACTTCCTCTAGGATACTCAACTTGTTGGTCTGTGGTTGTTCTTAGCCACTGCTGGTGTTTTTATTTTTGTGGCATGTGGTGCAATATCTCCACGTTCATTCACCTTCAGATTCACTCTGTCATGGGTTCTTGATGGCTCTCCCACACCTGTGTAGCTAAAACAAACATCTGTACTTTTCTCTCTGGATTTGACTCTCCCTTATTTTCTCCTTAGATAAAGGTTTATTTAATTTACAGAGTAATCGAAAAACCAACTCTTAGATTCATTGAATTTTTTCCCTTGTGAATTTTATAATTTCTATTTTACTTGTTTGTTATTTTCTTCACTCTGTACATAAACCTCAGGTTTGGTTTTTCTGTCCCCTATATCCTTGGAACATGATTTAAAGACATGTATATTGTCTTTTTCATTTAAATGTAGAGATTTATTGCTATGAAAGTGCCTCGTAAAACTGGTATGGATGTGCCAGTGAGGTGGATCAATGGGTTTGGTTGAAATCCCTGGTAGGCCTGCCCTTTCCTGCAGGGACATGGAGGAGAAGTGGATTGGGCTGAGGCTGGAGTAGGTGGGGAGGGGAGGACAGAGGAGAAACTGCAGTTGGGATGCGATTTATGAAAGAGTTAAAACAACTACAACAACAACAACAACAACAGTACCCACCCTGGTCACCTTACTTTGATCCCTGGGACCCAAGTAAAGCTAGTAAGAGAGAACCTCATCCACAAACTTGTCCTCTGACTTCTATATACGTACCCTAGCAAGCATGTATACATGCATTACTAATAATGATGTGATATGATGATAGGATATGATAAGATATGATATAATGTGATAATAATAAAGTGATTTGGGGTATACCCTTGACTTTCCTATTTCTTGTATGTCCCTTGGTTTTAGTCTTATGTTTATATAGTGACTTTTTAAATGATAATTTCTTTAATATGTAATGGTGTTGAGGTCACTGTTGGAATGGGCTTCAAATTCCTTGTTGGTTTCAGTCCCCTCAAGGTCACTAATGAGAAGTCTGGCTTGTGCTAAGAAATTCTGTTTGATTTGGTATTCCAGTTACTGAAAAATAAATCCTAGAGGTTATAAAAATGTTTAAGTGAAATTACACATATAAACAATCTTGTGTTATATATTGTGCAGGGGGTCAATGACTAAGCTGCAGGAATAATGATTTTAAAACGTCATCTGGTGACCAGTTCAGTATTATGTCAGTGCTAACGTGAGGAACATCATCCTGCATGCCCGGTGTTGCTCGAGATGCATTTTAATTTTTATTCATTATATGACTATCCCTTCTGTTTACTTCTTGCACACATATGTTCCTTTTGTATAGGTATATGAGCTGTATTTGTATGTATGTTTGTGCTTATTTCTGTAGAAATCAGAGGTCAACCTCTGATGTCATTCCTCAGATACTGTCCATGCTGTTTTTTGAAACAGGGTCTCTCACTGGGATCTGGGACTCCAAGTAGTTTAGTCTGGATGGCCAGTAAGCTGTAGCAATCCACCTGACTTTCCCTCCTAGCTGCTAGAATTACAAGGACATGCCACCATGCCCAACTTTTTACTTGAGTGGTAGGGACTCAAACTCCCTTTTAGCCTAATTAGTGAGCTCCAAGCCAATGAGAGACCCTGTCTCAAAAAGAGGTGGACAAAACACCTGAGGATCAACATGTGAAGCTTTCCTCTGGCCTCTACATGCAGACCCACACATGTATGTATCCACACACATTCAAATATACATATGCACATGCATGTACACACACAAGATAAAAACCAATTTCCTCTGGCCTCTCTCTACATGCAGACTCACACTTGTGTACCCACACACAGGCTAATATGCATACATACAGACATAAGGTAAAAACCAATTTACCGGGTCAAACGCCTAGCGATGTGATCAGAGCTTTTCTGTCCTCACAGTAAGGAGTGGGCTGTGGAGAGAGGCACAGAGATGTTTATGCATCTAACAGTCAGCACGCCAATGTTCTCAAACTACTGCCTGCTTTAACCCTGAGAGAGTGACTTACAGTTTTATCTCTGCAACAAAACCGTCAGTTTATCGTAAGCTAAATGCTGTGTTGATACAAAGCCCAGCTCTCGCCTGAAGGGGAACAAGAGATTGTTTATGTTTGAGCCAAATATGAGAAATGATGATCCAGGCACTCACACTCAGTTTGCCCCACATACCATGTCCCAATGTGGTAACACGTTCCTGATGTTTTTACAGTTACAGAACATTATAAATCAAGGCAGTTTTCAAACACACTGGGGGAATCATCAAGCAAGCAGGTGAAACGTAGCAGGGACGTCTGCTGTGGGTTCAGAGGCTATCTGATGACATACTTAGCTTCATGTCTGTGAACCCGCTGTTCATCCATCTCAAAATGTTTCAGTGCAGAATGTTGCTTTTCCTGTAAGGTTGGAGACTCCTGGGTCTTTTTTGTTTTGTTTTGTTTTGTTTTGTTTTCAAAAGAAAGATGCCATATGGATCACCGTTTAGCAGGCTCCCCTGGTCACAATAAAGAATTCCTATGGGGCATAGATGGCACTGGGAGGTGGTTAAATGCTCAGAACAACACTGTGGCCTTTGGCTTCAGAAGGTTAGGTGTGTTCCCATATAGAGAACAAATAGAGAACATACAATAACACTGTCCACCTCAAAATGGAAACACCATGGGAGGGATAGGAGTTCATTTTTAATTAGGTTTGAATTCTTTGTTTGGGAAGGAGAAAACCCAAGTTTACTTTAAAGAAGCGGATTGAGGTAACTTTTATGTTTGGGTACCAGTGAAGGAGAAGGTCCCTGGTTATCTAGTTAAAAGACTGTACCTGTTGGCTGCCATGGTACGGTGGTGAGAGTTCTGGGTTGGACAAGGGTAGGAAGAAGGAAGATTCCTTCTCCTCCCTGCCTAGATTCGGTGCCAGCTGCGATCTCCTCGCTACTTTGCATCTGGTCCACTGGGGTGGGTTTTCTGAGGATAGTGGGCAGGGTCTATGGAGGTGAGCACACTGCACATGCCCTGGATGCTGCATCATATTTACGTCAAGGCACACAATTATCTCTGCTAAGCTAATTGTAGTTGGGTGTAAGTGGATGTTTTCATAGGAAAAAAGTGATTAGAATAAAATTATAGTTTTGACTTAGAAAGCTTAATTATCTCCAAATTGGTTTTGTCCCCGACTTTTAAATTTTTTTTAACATCTGAGGGGCTGGATTTACTGACGGTACCTGGTTCAGATGGCTAAGGAAGGCAGCAGATGGCCCATTTCAGGTCTTTATTGAGTCCTGCTTGTTCTCCTTGGCAAGGTTTTAAATGGATGGCATACAGTATTTAAATGTGTATTTCTCAGTTTCTCTATAGCTGTGAAAAGGATTATGAAAACACTCGTGAGGCAGGAGGATTACACCGAGTCACCACTGTATGACAGCGCTGTTGCTTCAGACCATGGCCGGAGCATCTTGGGAGCTGCAGAATGTGGATGGCATCCTGGCATTAGAAAGCAGGGAAAGAACAGAAAATGGGCAGAATAAGATACTCCTTTCAAAGGCCTACCCTCAAGGAGTCACGTCCTCCAGCGGGGCTGTGCCTTCCACAGTTCCATGTCCCCAATAGTCTGACTTCAGTCTGCTGGACGCCTCCTAGGCATTTCCCCAGCTAGCCAAGTTAGCCATAGAGATTAAGCATCACGTAATGTATGATCAGAATGTCACATTCACATATTGAAGGGCCAGCGCCTTGTCTTTGTCCTTCATTCTAGATAACTCTTCTCCCCTCTGAATGAATTCCAGTTTTTTCAACTCCTGGAGTCTCCGGGCCCATAGGTTTTCCTAACCAGGACAACTCACTGACACAAGTTACTTGGCTCAATGAATTTGTTGAAAATTAGCATTGTATGTGACCGTGTGCTTGACATACTGGAATTACCTGACTTGGTATTGTGCCTTTCCACGTCAGTTGAGTGCCCTGCTTGTCCTTATCAGCACGAGCTCTTTCCTCAGAAGGCAGTTACCTAGTGTGACTGTTCTTGGTGGCAGCCCTGTGCCATGGGCTGCACCTGCTGGACAGGTTCTTGCCACCTCTGTTGTCATTGTTCTGGGCACTGACCCTGAGGGACTCTCAGTGTTCTGAAGTTTCCCATCAAGAGTTATTGAGGTAGCTCTGCTACCCCGAATAAACGTTTGCAAATGGAGACATGGATTACACACTGAGCCCCTCTGGTCTGAGGATGTGGAAGCATGGCTCATGAAGTCAGGAAACCCCCACGCAGCATCGGTAGGGTACCGAGAAAATGAAGCTCTACAGAAAGATACGTCCAAGGTCTATCTGTAAATCACTTGAGTTCCTACCACACATGAAGGGAATTGTGTGTGCACCGGTTAGGTGCTAGGGAAGGAGGCACCTATTGTCTGTCATTACTGAGGGCTGCTGCACCCTCTTGCTCATATCTCCACTCTATCCACAGACCAAAACAGCTCTGGCCTTGTTGTATGATGAAGGATTGGAAAATGCCTACGATGTCCGCCTAAAGCTGACGAAAGAGGTGCTGACGATCCAAAAGCAAGATGTCGTCTGCATTGGGGGAGCTCCTCCTGGTGCTAATGTAAGTGCTCCTGCTTCCAGGGCATGGCTCCTACCGATCCAGGCCCAGGAGCTCCAGGAAAGGCCTTCAAACAGGAAATTTGCATGTTGTAGTTTACGTGTCCCCAAGTACCAGTTGATTACAGCACAAAATTAATTATTATTTTTGTGTTTCTATCCCATTCCTTCTCCACTTTTTTTTCCAAGTGCATGTGGGAGTGGAGGAGGTTTGATGTACACGTGTGTGTGTGTGTGTGTGTGTGTGTGTGCGCGCACGTGCAGTATAGTCACATGTATGAATGTGTGGAGGCCAGAGGTTGACATCAGATTCTCCTGGGATTTTTTTTTTCTTGTTTCATGAGACAGGGTTGCTTATGTAACCCAGAGGACCTCAGTTTGGCTAGGCTGGCTGGACAGTGGGCCCCGTGGATCTCTGCTTGCTTAGCGTGATGTGCTCTACATTACTTAGCATGGACACCTCTGGCTAGGAATGAACTTTTTAAAAATTGTATCACATATCTTTATTCCCAGCACTTTGGAGGCAGAAGCAGTCACATCTCTATGAGTCTGAGGCTAGCCTGGACTACATAGCAAGTTCAAAGCTAGTAAGATGCACAGAGTAAGAGTCTATCTAAAAATCAAAAACAATAACAACAACAACAACAAAGTGACACTGGCTTTTATTCAACCGCTGTATGGTTTGGAATAAAGAGTTCTTCACATAGCTCGGCCATCAGAGTCTGCTGGAACTAGTCATTTAGAGGAGATTGGAGATGAGAGCTTTTGCTGCACAGACCAATCCACTCTTGGATTCATCATTGTGTTCAAGAGAAATATCAGGACAGAACCCGTTGTGGGTCAGAAGAGGGTTATATGCACCACAAAGATGCAACAGCCTACATCGGGGGTGGCACAGGGCATCAGATCTCCTGCAACTAGAATTGTAAGCAGATATAAGCAGCCATATGGGTGCTGGGAATGAAATCGAGGTCCTCTGCAAGAGCAGCAAGAGTTGCTAACCACTGAGTCATCCCTCTAGCCCCAACAGTGACCCATTTTAATTACCTACTGGGGTAGGTTAGCTAATGTTTGATTGGGATTGTTTTTAACTCTGATTGCAAGTAAAATAAACAGACTTTTTTTCCTGGTTTAGTTTAGAGTGATGATTAAATTTACTCCACTAAATGAACCAGTATTTCTATCTGAAATGAGAGACATTTTTCCCCTGTGCTTTACAGGACTTGGCTGTAATCCCAGGGACCCAGGTCTGAGGGCAGGACAAGTCTGGAATCTCAGCTTCTTTTCTCTCTGTGAGCAGTTGATGTTCTGTTTACTTTTTGCCAATGTTAGCATTTCTTATTTTTACAGAGGTCCCCAGTTCATCCGTGGGTGTTTTCCAATGTATTGGTGTTAAGTAGTATGTGTTCAGAGTATTGTTTTACTGGTTTTTAAATCTGTTTTGTCTGTCATTTTAATTTCTTGCCTGGTTTTGGTTTTATTACATCATTTTTTTTTGTCTCACCAGTAGTTTCTCTTATTAACCTTTTCCAAAGGCTGAATATAGACACATTCAGCTCTGCTTCTGAATTTTCTTTGCTATAATTTGCAATTTATTTACCTCTTCCTGTAGAGTTATTATTTCCTTCTTTTAAGTGTTTGGTATACTTTTCCAGCTGGTGGTTTTCATTCTCCAGACATGGGTCTTTGGTTGAGGGGGGAGTGGGGTTGACAAGTAATAACTGTATGTCTTCATGGGTACCACGAAGGCCTTTCAGCACTGTGTACTGACCGACTCAGGATACTTAAGCTACCCTTCATCTTCATCATTTCTTTGGGAAAGACCATTCAAAATCCTTGCTTCTAGCTATCGTTGCTTCATTGTATTTTTGACCAAAACAAACTTTATATGATATTGATCCTTTGAAATTTATCGAGGCTGCCTTTGAGTCATAATTTATGAGCATGCCTGTGAATATTCTACATCTAACCTCCAAAAAAGGTATATTTTCTGTGAGCCATAAGGTTACCTATTTGTGTGTAACAATACAATTATTATTTTCCAGCTTATTAAACATATTATTCAAATTTTCATAGCTAATGTTTGTCAACTTACTCTATAAACTTGTGAAGTGACTATATTTAAAATATTCAAATAAAATGGTTGATTTATTTTTATTTTTTTTTAAATAGTCTTCCTTAATGATAGAAAGAACCATGGTCAGAGTAAGGCCACAGCATTCAGAGCTGGATACAGAGTTGAATGAGGCCCCTGTGTAATGTGATTGACGCCTGGCAGGGTGCAATCTGCACACCCCACTACAAATGAACATTCTTCCCCGTGCACACACAGGCCCTCCCTCACTCCTCAGAGGACCTGACCCAGAAGGGATGAGGAAATGTGACAATGCTTTCTTCCTGGGAAGTGGGTGTGTTCTGTAGGGTACTTGAGTGAATTCTCAAATTGTGTCTCATGCCCCTCCCATGATGTGTTATGAAATGACCTTTAGAAGAGATCGCACTTCGGTTTCAGCCCAGCCCTCTCCTAACAATCAGCTGGCACTCAGGCCTTGGCATTTGCTTCTGACTATTAATGTGTTGAGACAAGCTATCTTCTACGACATGGATAATTCATGCACTTTATACACCTTTTCAATAGACACCAAAGTGGCTTTGAAGTGCTAGAAGCTGCTTACCTATAGTATTATTTCTTACCCTCAGTGACTCTCACTTCTTAACTTCCGAACTAAATTTTGTTACGGTTTCAAACTTGTTTTCAGGTCTGTGCATCTAGGCTCCTGCCTTGAGTCCCAGCCCTGACTTCCCTGGATGATGAACGGTGATGTTGGACCTGCAAGCTAAAATAGACACTTTCCTCCCCCAATTAATTTTGATCAGAGTGTTTTATCACAAAGCAATCCCTAACTAAGATTTTTTTCCTAATAGGGGGATGTTCTGTTATTACGACAAGTTTTACTTTATCAGATTTATTAAGCTATAAATTACGAATAAAATCACATATATTTAGAGGTACAATGTCCTGATATACTTTGTGAAATGATGGCTGTAGTTAAGCTAGCATATTAATTTGTGAATTCACTGTGTGTGTATGTGTATCTATGCCTGCATGCATTCTCCTGTGTGTGTGTGTAGCTCTCAGTGGTATTGGAGTAGAAGATTTACCCTCCTAGCAAACTTCAAGTGTGCAATACAATACTGTGAACTGTCATCCACACATTTTATAGTCGGATCCCCAGAACTAAACCCTTTTTTGTTTGTATTTCATTGAAATAGAGTTTCCCTGTGGCCAGGCTAGACTCAAAGTCCCCCATGTAACCAATGGATGGACATAAACTCCTAATCCTCCTGCCTCTATCTTCCAGGTGCTAGAATTTTAGACATGTGCCACCACACCTGTCTATATGTTACCTATCTTTTAGCTCACACTTGGTGCCTTGGACTAATATTACTACATCTGCACCTTGTAACCCAGGCACCTGTGAGAGGTGAGATCATGCTATATTTTTCTTCAGTGCCTGAGCTGTCTCAACATATTAATAACACTTAATGGTTCATAGATGCGGTCACAGATCTCCCCCTCCTGTTCGAGGTTAGCTGGTGTTCCACTATGGTCCATCCATTCATCCTTAGACACTCAGCTTGTTTGGCGATTCTGAATGTTGTAACTAATGCTGTGATGAGTGTGATTTAAGGCTGTGGGGCTGCTCTCTCTTGCTGCAGTGTGGCTGACAGCACTCTTGGCCTCTCAGACACGTACTGACAAAGTGTCTGGGATGAGAGCCAGGTGCACTTGAATGTGGCCTCAATGAGGAAAATGAGAATGACCATTCTTCCCCTAAGGTTTCTAAAACACAGTCCTATCCTTGTGTGCTCTAAGAGTTCACTGCTTAGGCATACAATCTTTGCACAAAGTATAATACTGCCGGTTCCGATGTTATGCGGGGCTTTCTCTCATAGACCCTGTGAAGTGTACTTATTCTCTCTCTATTTTTTTTCTGGTTTCTTTATTTTGAGTTTATCATATATTTAAGGCATTGACTGTGTGGGAAGTAACAGATTTGAGTCTCTGGTATCCTGCTGTTCTGGGAAGCTCTCTTAGGAGCACAGGCATATGCCACCACATCCAGTTAGAACTTAGCCATCTTATAACTGACATAGTCCTTCCTCAGAGTATATTTACAGGCTGATACGGAATGCTGTAGAAGACATCACACCTGCCACATCAGCTTTTCCTAGCAGCCTCCTGTTTCTGCATTATTGTGGTACCCAAGTCCCAGACAAAGCAGGGTCCCCGGGTGTCCTTCCTTGACCTTCCGCCTCTGCCTTTGCTTTCCAATCATTGACTCTTTGGAGCCCTTTAGTCTGAATGTTATTACTTTTCAGCTAAATATGATGTTTATGGTTCCTATAAAATACTATAGGAGAAGAAATATTTTCTCTGCGTATTATTGCACCCCAGACATCTCGTCTGTCCTTTCCAAAACAGTTCTTGCCCAACTCGTCTCAAGACCACATAAAGCTGGGCAAAATGTTTTCTGTCAGTTTAGACCATGGCAAAAACGAGTGGACATAATTTCATATGTAAGACATAAGAAGTAGATTGCTAATTATAAGTATATTTTTTTAGCTATTATTCCCATTTCGATTTAAATGTTATCAGCCACTTTTGTTTAGGGGCATGAAAAAAAAATCACTTCTTCTGGAATGCATACTGATGACCTTGGTGGAACTAAACTGCCTAGGTCTGTGCTGGGGCACTCCCTTCTGGGGCTGGTATTAAGAGAGCAATTTCAAAAGGGAGTCAGCTTTCCCACCTGGAGAATGGACATGGGCATTGTCCCCATGGGGCTCTGTTGTCACAGCAACAACGAGGGTGAGGTAACAAACTAACCAGCTCTGTAGCAATTTTGCGTGGAATTCCAGTGATGCCTCAATCAGGACCTGATTTTCCCATGAAGTTTGTTTCCTCATGTGCAGACCACTGGTTGAAGGTTGGCTATGGTATTGCTACTTGCACAGGTTGGAGAGTGCCAAACTGGAAGTTTGTATTAAGAATCGCTTACGTTTTAATTGGGAAGTTATATATGCATTCTTTTGCTCATTCTCTGATACGGCATTGTGACCTAAACTTATCTTTTTCCTAAAATTTTTTAAAGCACAGAACTGTTACACTTCGCAGACAACCTGTAGGTGGCCTGGGCCTAAGTATCAAGGTATGAGTTTGATTTCTTGCCACCTCTGCCCCTCAGGTCCCAAAGCCCTCAGTGCCAGACCTGATAACTATGTTCTTCTCACGTCTCTGCCTTCTAGGGAGGAGCAGAGCATGGGGTGCCTGTCGTCATATCCAAAATATTCAAAGACCAAGCAGGTAAGACTGGTCCCAGTGATGGGCATGAAATTGTAACCAGTATAAGAAAAATAGCTTTTTAAGTGTTAGAAGTTAGCACACATGTATTTGGCTATACTCTACAAGCTACACTTCATTGCTAAAGCTGTGTGTCTTTTCAGAAGATGTGTTTGGTTCTTTGATACATGCTGGCTGCTCTTTCTACTTATGCTGACCCTGCCAGGCCATAAGAGGCTGTCTGCTGTGTGATGTGATCAGTTATACAGAGAGTATTTACTACTACTACAGGTCTGGGAAATGGGTTTCTTACAGTTGGTTTAAAGCTAAGAGGTCTTTAATATAGGTTGAAACCCTGTAGGGTCCACTGGCATCTCTGGTAAGAGCCTATAGACACAACAATAACGTGCTCTTAGTAGAACTCCAGACATGTTCAAGAGTGACCTAGAAAGGAGGTGAAAATCTACTGCTTGGAACCAAGGTACATGGCCATTGTGGCATTAGTATCACATCAGCCCATCACAGGGGTACCAGCTTTGATTGGTAATGACAGAACTAATGGTTTGTTAGAGGACACCATCACACAGGAAAAGGTGAGGGCTGAACTTCCTAAGGGGCAGGTCATTCTCAGCAAATGGGTTGTTTTCCAATGGCACAAAGTGCCTTTGTTACTGGACATGCTGCCCTTAGCTTCTCATAACAGCTTCCTCTGCCCCTCCTCCAGCTCTATCATCCCAAACCAACCCTCTGCCCAGGGAACTCTGTCCCTAGGACTGGTGTGCTGGAGTTAATATACAGATGCCCTGCAGTCTGGTCATCTGGGGGTTAACATGCCTCCTTAGGTCTCAACTTGAAAAGGAAGTAAGTCAGGATACCTAGACATGTGGTCAGTTGGGTGAACTCCCACACCTCACACAGAGACCAAATCTAGAGGTGGCCAGCCACCGTGGACTCCCATGACCCTGACTCTGTTCCTGTTAGAAACAAAGGACATAGGGCAAGGAGAGGAATAAGCTTGTGCTATCTTTTAAAACCTCCTCATTCATTTCACCTGACTCTACTAGACCGAGAACTTGGCCCGATACAATTAGCTTTGGTCCGGATTGCATGGAACAATGTAGGTGGAGTGCTTTAATGGCAGAGAATTCAAGAAGTCTGTGTCATAGACCCATCCAAACTGCTGACAGAGATCACAGAAGGCATAGAATTGTTGCAGAGACAGTTCAAACAAGAGGTGAATTTTCAGGGGAACTAGGGAGCCCCATGACACCTTTTAATACATTTTTGAGAAGGAGAGGAGTGTTCGCACGGTTCATTATAAAAGTAGAATCTACATGAAAATTTGTCTTCACCTAGGACATTTAGGAGTCAATGCAGGAATATACTTTGCCCATTTCTGAGCAAGGTGATAAGCCCTGCTTAGAGCAGACAGGATATTTAATTAGGATTGAGAGCCAGTAAGCCTAAGTATGCAGCTTTCTGTGTTCCCCAGAGGCAGGAGGATGGACGACACCACCTGTGGGTCAGGATAGAAGAAATGGAAGCACACATATTAGTATGCATATATTTCCCCCTTGGTGGCACCAAGAAATTTCATTTGATCGGAAAATATGAGCTTAGCGCTAACCTTGGCAAGCAGGAAAATGAAAGAGTTATACAGTTCTCAGAATCAAATAATCATTCTTTTTGAGACTTTAAAAGCATTTAGAAACAAATGCTGTGGTTAAATTTGACTGCAGAATCTGTGTTGTTTATCAAATGTAATTGTGGAGCTGACATGCTTTGCAGAAGTGTAGGCTCTGGTGCATGGAAAGTAAAATTCTATAAGCGAGGGATAAATCAATTCTCTTGTGTGTTAGCTGTTTAATTACCTCTGCGCCCCGTCAACCATCTGCTTGGCTGATTAATAATTGAAGGAAGATTGCTCGTGTGCATTTCTCTCTATATAGGTAATCTTTGTAAACATTATCAGTTCTTTTTCAATGGTGCATTCTTTTACTTGTGGATAGGAAATGCTTCAGAAAAGGAATTAGACTAAGCAGAGATAAAAGTCCGTGGAGAGTTTTATGTTCAATTGAGAGAGAAAATTTTGGTGTAAGAGGCCGCCTAAGACAACTGAAAAGTGGAATTGGGGCTGTGGTTTTGAGAAGAGGGGTCTACATGAGCTTTTGGGGCTCCCCCTGTAACTGGTTACTGTGATGAGATGTGTGTGATCAAAGGGCACAGGACCTAGAAGGTTGCAATGGAGCTGTCTAGAGTTGGCATACTGGTTCAGTGCCCTTAGTGAGGGGACCGTTTTCTTCAGTTTTCTGGAGAACTGCAGTCCAGTCAGTCAGGCTTGGTATCACCTCACATGCCTCTTTCCATCTGATAGCCACCATTGTTGTAAGCATCCAGACCTGAGAATCTGTTGACTATGTTTTCCTGCACTGGGCCCTTTCCTACAATATCTTCTTAGTGCTTTGATGGAGTACCTCAAAGACCCCTTCCTTCATGTCTTCATTTTGTTCACCTTCTATTTCCAATATCCTATAATATTTTATATAAAATGTCTAAAGGAAATGTAAGTGTTATGGTTGCAGTTAGGGTTAGAGTTTGTTCTCACTTGTTCTTAACTTAATGTATGACACAGGCTCAAGGTCATAGGCAAAGGAGGGCTGGCTCACCCTGGATCTCTATGTGAGGCTGACACAGGGTTATCCCCTCCACATGATGAAGATGGTGGGGAATGTGGTACCTAATGCCCAATGCTGCAGGATCCCTGGAGGATTGACCTCACAGCAGTAGGTACTCTAATCACTAATGCATGAAGGCATCAGATTCTTAGCTATTCCCAGACATGAGAAGTGCATCTCATGCCGATGTGAACATTCAGAGTACACACTATCATCCATTAAAGTGTGGAGTCTTCAGACAGGCTAGGAATTGTGTAGGAAAGGTAGAAACCAGAATAAGACATTGAGGCCAGGAATACCTGTTTATTCCAAGAGAAACTGCCTATAACCCAGCATACTCCAAGATGCTCATCCTGACTTGAATAGGCATTTCAGCATCCCTAGAAGGAAGGCCTATAGAGTAAGAGCATTCTCTGTGGCTCAGAGCTCTTAGTGAGGTTCTCATTCTCTAACCACAGATGCCCCTCCGGCTGTTTCTTCTGTCTTGCTCTTGGGAGCAAGGTTGAAATAACCTGTTGGATCAAAGGAGAATACAAAATCAGGAATTCTCGTATATTTCCAAGAATTTGTCCAATGTTGTTCAACAAATAGCTCTCTGGGGGCATTAGTGCAGAGACCGAAGTTGACTGCTGCAGGACTTGTATACAGCTGTAAGAACTGGCAATAAATACACCAGGTACATTCAGAGAATAGGAACCACATGACATATATAAGATGTTAAGGAGGAGAGAATAAGAAAGCATGGCTTTTTAAAAAAATTATTATGCTATGTAAGTAATGGTTTTGCTGTAGTGATTAAGAGGTGCCACATGAAATCTCTTGAAATGGTAAGGTTTGTTTCGCACCTTAAAAATATGCGACTGCTGTGTGGAGAGGGTCCAGGCAGGTGCAGCAGTAAGAAAGACCATCACATGCAAGCTAAGGAGGACCAGGTAAACGATGCAAGGTGCTCTGCTGTGCTTGAGGGCCAATGGTCAGGGTCCAGATGCCCTTTGTAGCTGCAGTGTTAGACTGCTGAAGACGAACCATGATAGCAGGAAGACACAGAGTGTAGTATGCTGATTCTAAAACAGGTGACAATGACTTTGATAAAGTGATTTAAGTGGCCCCGTAGAGTCAGGTGAAGGAAAGGAAGGGCAGAAAACCAACATTCCATGTCCATTGCATGAGCTGTCCAGAGGAATGTGCATGCTTAAGTTCACAGGATTCAGAGGATTTAACTTGAATTGATGAACCAAGGCAACTCCATAAGGACACATTTAGATAGGGAGGATGCTGACGAGATGGCTGAAAAAGAACACGGGAGCTGAGGCAGTCTTTCTCATCTCCTCTCCTGGGGAATATGTTACTGAGCTTGATCCAACTACGGATCCTTGTGATGCCTTACAGGAATGTCATAAGGTTGTAGAATTCAGACCACACTTAGAACCAACCCTAGGATTTAGATGAGGACAACCCTGGCCCCACTATGATCTCAGATGCCCAGAGACGTACAGGCTCTGGCCACATATGGCTAGGGAACCAGATGATCCTGGAACTGTCCATTCACAGAGCAGATGCTAGTCTGAGCCTCTCTGTCTCCAAATCCCTAGTAATACACAGTGTCACTTTGACATCATGAGGGAAAAATTTATCATCACATATTTTATTAAAGGAATCTTGAAAATAATTTAAGAGCATTAAAACTTCATCACAAAATTTAGTTCCTTTGATTTCTCACCTATGTCAAATCAAATTTGTACATGTCTGTAACTGATTCATTTGGTAATTAAAAGACTCCATCACACAGGCGAAACACCCATGACTAGTATAATTACAGCTTTTGCTTTGTTCATTCCTTCCTTTCTCCCTCTTCCTTCTCTCTCTTCATTTTCTCTTAGCGTTCACACTATGACAAGCATTGACGTTGATATTGAGAGTAGTGACAAAAGACTAACCTGCTTTCGTAGAGTACATTAGAAAAGGAGAGGGAAAGCACAATAGCTTTGTGTGGCTCTAGTTCGAATAAAAACATAATCCAAGTGGGCACTTCAGTGTCTGTACCTCATCGAGTGGCTTCTAAAGACCCTATGGGTTCTGGCTGGGATCACCTCCATATTTTAGATGGGGGACACTGAAAGCATAGACACCTGGAAGAGTTTCCAAGGATAAACATCAGGGACTGGAACAAGTCCTTGCTTCCACGTCCATCCCTGGTTTCTGGCTTCGCTGTTCTATGTAGCCCCTAACAGCACTGTGCAGTTGTAACAACCCCTCCCTCACAGCACTGCAGTTGGTGAAACAGTTAACATCTCTGCTTCTTCTTCATTGACTCCTGAACATCCGTTGTATCGCTCCTTTACTGGGTTACTGTGTTGTAAGGTTGGATGATACTTAGCTTAATCATGTCTTATAGTATCGATAGAGAAGAGGTTTAAAACAGCTTTTCATATAAAGTTAGGTATAAGATCAGAATTCTTCACATATAGCGTGTTCTGATCATTAGTTGTTTAGCTGAACACAGGATTTTATTGAATACCTCAAATTGATTTATAACTAGATCATTGGTGGTTTGAATCAGAATGGTCCCTGTGGGGTCCTACATTTAAATGCTTGGTTCACAGTTAATAGAACTATTTAAGAAGGATTAGGAAGTGTGGTCTTTGGAGGAAGCACATCACTAAGGACCGACTTTGAGGCTTCAAAATCCCATGCCGTTCACACTTAGCTTCCTCTCTGCTTTGTGAATGTTGATCAGGTGTAAGCTCTCAGCTCCTGCTTCCACCCTATGCCT